>NC_071256.1:32223229-32355729 GCF_023375685.1 Ictalurus furcatus | reverse complement strand
AGAGGGTACAGCCCAACTTCGTTATTGGTATCAGCAAAATCCACTATCGGTCAACCTCCACGTGTTAGTCTTCTTTCAACCAGGTTGGTAGTTATTGTAAGTTGGAGAGAGCTTGCTGGTGGGTGGGAATTGGCATATGACCAAATTGGTGGGGGATACCGCAGTTTTTGTTAATGCTTTTGTCTGTTTGCACTCCGTGTATATTTATTTGACGTTTTGCTCTTCCTGTATACGTAGGTGATGCTGAACACAGAGCGTTTGATCAAACATGCCGTGCAGGAGCGGCTAGCCATAACCATCTGCATCAACAAAATCGACCGGCTGATCTTGGAGCTCAAGCTTCCTCCCACTGATGCCTACTACAAACTGCGCCATATCGTTGACGAGGTCAATGGCATGCTCAGGTACGTCATCCCAAAACGGTGAACCTTCTTTCCACTCTGTTATCTGAGCTACAGTGCTGGGATGACCAAGGTATTTTGATTAGACTGCGGAGGAGACTTTGTATAAATTACTGATATTTAAGGTATCATCCATGTGTGTTTTTAGACCACAGCTTAGTAATAGTTTGGCTTCAAAAATAAATGCAATACAATGTTTACACTGAGTTCGACTATTCACAACTCAGCCTTCAGTCTCCTGGTAATCAGAAGACTGTTTAGAAAAGCATATTCTGGGTGATGTTTTGTCATTCAGCCAATCATATCACCACTAATAATCTGAGGATGTACAGAGCTTTTGGGGTTAATGTAATGCCAGTAGAACTAGTTACACTATTTTACTTGATTTATTACATTCAAAGCCAAGCTTAAGGCATATACCATAGCCATATATTGAGAAATGAATCCAATTTTTAAAAAATATATATTTTTATTAATAATAGCAATGGGTAAAATGTATATAGTCAATCTGCAGAATTTGATACGAGACAGAATTCAGTGCTAACAGTGTTATAGTTACTCTGCACACGTTATGTGAGCTACTTTTTTGTCTTTCTTTTAAAAAAAAAAAATTTTAAATAGCAAAGTTTTCATTTTTTCATCAAAAACATCTAGTGAGATCATCGCATTTAAACTTTTGGCCTCTTCTTTTCATTCTCCCTTAGCACATATACAACTGACGAGTCTCTAGTGGTGTCTCCTCTTCTGGGCAACGTGTGTTTCGCTTCCTCACAGTACAGCATCTGCTTTACGCTCGGGTCTTTCGCCAAGATCTACTCTGATACCTATGGTAACACACACACATGGGCATACACACACGGACATACACACCTAGATAAATTGGCATTCCTATATTGCCTGGCAGTGTTGTGTGTGTGTGTGTGTGTGTGTGTATACACAGTATAATTTTTTTCTTGCAGGTGACATCAACTACAACGAGTTTGCAAAGAGACTCTGGGGAGACATCTACTTCAACCCCAAGACGTGAGAATCCCTTTAACTGCTGTTTTTAAATGTGAGAAGCGTCTCAGATATTTTCTCTAATGTGAACGGTTGTGCCGTCTGTCAATCAGGAGGAAGTTTTCTAAAAAAGCCCCCAACAGTAACTCGCAGCGGAGCTTTGTCGAATTCGTACTGGAGCCGCTCTACAAGATCCTCTCACAGGTAAGGCCCACTCACGCACATGTTACGGAAGATTTAAAATTTTTCTTATTTGAACAGCAGCTAAACATTTTCATTTCTCAAACCTCTCTGTAGGTGGTCGGGGATGTGGACACTTCACTGCCACGTGTACTGGATGAATTGGGGATCCACCTGACCAAAGAGGAGCTCAAACTCAACATCCGGCCTCTCCTGCGACTCGTCTGCAACCGCTTCTTTGGGGAGTTTACAGGTTTGTGATTTCCTAAAAAAAACAGTGAGAGGCACATGACGTGCGGATACATGTCATGTATCCTATATTGAGCATGATTTGCTTATGTGTCAAAATGTGCTCTGCAGGGCTTGTGGACATGTGCGTACAGCACATCCCATCTCCTCAAGGGGGCGCCAGAGCCAAGATTGAGCACAGTTACACCGGAGGACTGGATTCAGACCTGGGGGAGGCCATGACTGAGTGTGACCCTGATGTATGTAGCCAAGACTCTGTCTGTGTGTGTGTGTGTGTGTGTGTGTGTGTGTGTGTGTGTGTGTGTGACAGGAGTACCAGCATACTTTGTACTAATTTTTCTCTTCGTGTTAGGGTCCGTTAATGTGTCACACCACTAAGATGTACAGCACAGATGACGGAGTGCAGTTCCACGCCTTTGGTCGGGTTCTGAGCGGAACGCTGCAGGCGGGGCAGCCGGTGAAAGTTCTCGGAGAGAATTACACACTGGAGGACGAAGAGGACTCGCAGATCTGCACTGTTGGACGCCTCTGGATCTCTGTAGCCAGGTAAACGCCTTTTCACCATGGGAGCCACTCTTGAAACAAGTTTCACTGTGGTAGCCATTTTGAAGCACAGTACGAGCACAGTTTTTCCCACTGCACATCAATAAAACCATCCAGCGGAGTCTATTTCGCACTAATTTGAGAGCCGACTGCAGACATGTTGACAGGAGTATTATCATTTATTGTTTTATCGTTTCATTATCATCATTCCTGGAACTCTTTTCTGACTCTGATTGACAGTTTGGCCTTTAAAAGGGCTCGTTTACAGCAGCTATAGAAGTTCTTCTATAATATCAACAAGAATATGAAAAATCTTCGATGAACTACTAAATTGATTTTGATGTTTGCGAAAGCATATCACAGCACAAAAACCTTCTGTAATGCTGCACACCGTAATCACCTGAAAAAGAAAGTGTCTATTTGTTCATGCTGCATTTAAAGCCGTTCAGTTCTTTATTGTCTTGCGATGAGAAGTTTGCTTGGGAGTATGGCACATAAAAAAATAGCCGAAGGCAAACAGTGACCGCAAGGATAGCAACTGTGCAACGATAGAAATAGAATGGAAACATGTGCATAGTCCATTAACCATAAAAAAGTGAAAACAGCAAAGAAGTGAGTTTATATTTTATGCACATTCAGCCTGTTTATATGCCCATGGCCAAAATGTCTATCTGCTGCTGTGTGCCTTTGGGTGCCTATATATCCGACCAGACGAGAGGGTAAAATTCCACACTTGAAGGAGGCTGATGAGGTAAAAAGTCTGGATATCTGGCCAATGGATTTCTAATACCAAAAAAATAAAAATAATTAGTCTGTCAGGTGAACTGCTACAATGGTTCTGCATTCCACTTAATACAACGTTGTACTGTTCGTTGTGTAATGCAACAAAGGCCTATAAAACCCCTGCATCTGATTCGACCTCATCTGTGTGTTTGTGTTCGTATGTGTGTAGGTATCAGATCGAGGTGAATCGGGTCCCTGCTGGCAACTGGGTTCTAATTGAAGGCTGTGACCAGCCCATCGTGAAAACAGCCACCATCACAGAGCCTCGGGGCAATGAAGAGGTGAGACAGACTAGTATGTGTGACTACAGGTGAAGAAACAGACACTGAGAAATTAAGGAAGTCTCCAGGGGAACGCTGGAAAAACAATTATGCCTGAGGATAGAATTATACTTCTGAGAATCTGTGAACATGTACCAGCTTGTACAAAGGTGTGTGTGTAAAGGTGTGCACTAGGTGGCAGCATAGCATTAATCTGACATTAGAGAAAAAATAAAAATGAAGAAAGTTTTCACTGAGGTAAAGATTTGGCAGAAAGACCATTCTTGAAACTTTAATTCCACTTAATACTTCATTGCCCCGAGGCCCTGCTTCTGCTTGGTTGGAATGAAAACCTGCACCCACACCGGCCCTTTCCGGATAACATTGGACATCCCTGCCATAAAGCACAAGCTGGCAAAAACTCCAGTGCAAACTTTGATTTCTTCCCATATTACAGTCCTAATCACTGTCTGTATCTATATCAGTTAAGTGGTCTGCCCAAACAATAGAAGAAAATATCTGTACCACAAATTCACACAAAGCTACGTGTTTGTGTTCAGGCTCAGATCTTCAGGCCGCTGAAGTTCAACACTGCTTCAGTCATCAAAATCGCTGTGGAGCCTGTAAATCCGTCCGAGCTGCCCAAGATGTTGGATGGATTGAGAAAGGTTAACAAGAGCTACCCATCCCTTACAACAAAGGTAAAGCACATACAGAAATGCTGACTACTGTACTGCACTCTACTCATCTGCACTATAAACAGGGCTGTATGTCAGCTGATTTAACAGACCCCTTAACCAGGACACTGTGTGTGTGTGTGTGTGTGTAGGTGGAGGAGTCTGGAGAGCACGTTATCCTGGGTACAGGTGAGCTCTACCTGGACTGTGTCATGCACGACCTGAGGAAGATGTATTCAGAGATTGACATCAAGGTATTGCTTCCTTTCATACACGATACAGTCTCCTGCACTTTCAAAAAAAATAAAAATTTATACAGTTTCCTAATTTTCTGTTAGTGTACTGATATTGATGTCCTGTTCTAAAAAAGTATACTTTAATCTTTCACCCCAGGTAGCTGACCCCGTAGTGACCTTTTGCGAGACGGTGGTGGAAACGTCCTCTCTCAAGTGCTTCGCTGAAACCCCCAATAAAAAGTATGTGAAAACTAGACACCGTTCTACTCTACAGCGGCCAATCAGAAGTTGGGAAGCCTTGCTTCCTGTAATCCAATGTGCTAGTGATTTGATGAAATGTGATTTTTTTTTGAGTCAAAGTGTGTGGAGGCATGGGAAAACACGTCACATGGTAAAATCTTTACATTTACTACAAGATGTAGATCTGAGTTGATTAAGCGTATGTTTGTTTTGCTATAGCACACACAGACTGTTTTTTCCACAGCATTTGTTAAAATGCTTTCTTACCCAACATGATCCTTGCATGAAGATAACAGTTTTCCATTTCGTTTGATTGAATTATATTCATGGCTTCTTAAAACTGAAGTGTCAAAGTATATTATAAGCCGTAAAACTCAATTTTGACAAATTTTGTTATATTCTGTGCTGAATTCCAGGAACAAGATCACGATGATTGCTGAGCCTCTGGAGAAAGGCCTTGCTGAAGACATTGAGAACGAGGTGGTGCAGATTACATGGAACAGGTGCGAAGGCGAAGGCTTCATTAAACTCCGCTCTTCTTGACACTGCACATATCTGCACTAATTTTGGTAATATAAAGTCATTTGGAGCATTTCTCCACCGCACAATGAGAAACAACACCAGGCCCGATGGCGATGATGGCAAAATTGGACTCAGTGTGACTCTGTGGTTAAGATGTTGGACTACTGATTGGAAGGTCGTGAGTTCAAATCCCAGTACCGCCAAGCTGCCACTGCAAGGCCTTTAACCCTGAACTGCTCATTTATATAAATGAGATAAATGAAAGTCTTTCTGGATAAGGGCGTCTGCAAAATACCGTAAATGTAAAATTGGCCGCGATCAATATTATAATACGATACACACTAAACCATTCTTTGTTAAGTCCAACGAGTGTTGTGTAAAGCAACTAGCTTAGACACCTTGACTAAATTTTACAAACATAATTTGGTGATCTATGGCAATACCAAATAAGGCTACCAGTTTGTCCACCCCTGACCCCATATAATCCTCTGAATTGTCTAGAAATGGTGCACAGCACCAAAGAACAGGACTATTCCATGATTTAGTTTTTTTTTTCTGTTGTTGTTTTTTTCCACATGATCTGATGCAGTATGCTTAACCCCTCAGCAAAAACAGTACTTCTAGCCTTATTATTAAATCATACAAATGAAACCTTTGGTACTGGATATCTGGCCAATTACACAGTTTCAGATTTCTAATAGCAAAAGTTCCAGTAGTTTGCAATTGAAAGGTTCTTTTAATAAGAGAGTGTGTAATTTCTCATAGTAGTTTGGTATTCTCGCTTTCATTGATCTACTAGATATCTGGAGTGTGATCGTGTGTGTGTGTGTGTGTGTGTTTGTAATGGAGTTCAGCTGTGATGCGATCTGGAGTTGAAGGGGACCAGCATGTGTCACACCCCATTTAGTGCACAGCCTTCCAATCTGTCAAGTCTGTTTTCTTTCTCTGTCTGTAGAAAGAAGTTGGGAGAGTTCTTCCAGACCAAGTATGACTGGGATTTGCTGGCAGCTCGTTCTATCTGGGCTTTTGGACCCGACACCACTGGACCCAACATCTTAGTAGATGACACACTGCCCTCTGAGGTATGAATATGTAGCAGGGTAGTGTGTTATCTAACTGGACTGTAGAATGAGAAAATTTTGCTAGACTTGTATAGTAAAGGCCTGAGGGTGTATTTGTTCTTTGCCATGTGTGTGTAGGTAGGCTATTGTTTTACATGCAAATGATTTGCATTGCTTTGTGTGTGGGAAATGAAGTATGAAAAGGTTTTGGCGTCAGGTTTGTTAGGTTTGCTTTGTCTGAAAAGGTGTAACCTTTTATTATGTGGTCAAGTTTAATTCTGCGTCTATGGTGTGTGTGTGTGTGTGTGTGTGTGTGTGTGTGTGTGTGTGGGTGTAGGTGGACAAAGCTCTGCTTGGCTCAGTGAAGGACAGCATCGTTCAGGGGTTCCAGTGGGGAACTAGAGAAGGTCCTCTGTGTGATGAACGTAAGTCACTCAAATTAGAATCAGTCCTCAACACAGAATCAAGTATATTTGTGTGGTGCCCTGGGGAAACCCTTCTCAACTGGGAATATTCTACATTCTTCTGAACTGTAATCGGTTTCTTTTTCATGCATCTTAAACAGAAGTAAAGTTCTAGCATTCTTCTCTGGTCCCGCCCTAACGTGACGAAGGAAAAAAAAATTCTATTCAGATTTAATTCTAATTCTACACATTGATTGTCTGAAAGCATACAATGTGTATTGAGTTAATATGTATTTAATTTAATATGTACTAAATAAGATATACAAATCTTAAATGTGACTATTAAACTATGTTCAGAAATCCCACCCATCCTTCAGTCATTTTATGTTTAATAGCATTACTTATTTTATATAAAGAAGGCAGCTGACATTGACAGATTATTAGAGATTATTCGGGTCAGTGGTTAAGACGTTGGACCACTGATCCCAGCACTGTCAAGCTACCACTGTTGGGCCCTTAAACCTCAAATGCTCAGTTGAATAAATGAGATAAATGTAAGTCGCTCTGGATAAGGGCGTAAATGTAAAATGCCATAAAATGTAAAAGTAGAAATCATTATATACAGTAACTGTGTACTTTTCAGATTAAAATTGTATTAATATAGCATTCTTCTTTCAAATGGCTTGCTAGCATCACAATTTTGGCCTGTTTATTAGAGGTCGACCGATTGATCAGTTTTTCAGATTAATCGGCTCTGATAACTGACGGCTAAAAACGAAAAACTATCCACGCCGATAGTTTTTCCAGGTTGCGTCCGTTGCGAGAGCGGCTGAGAAGTGTCTGCTGTTGGTATACAGTACGAGAGCGGCCTCTAGAGGCAAAATAAAGACCTTCACTGACAAATTTTGTTGTGTTATTTGAAGTCTTTTTTGATTCACTTTGGAGGTCTCTATTTTTATTTGTTATTTGGAGTGTTACTTTTTGGTTCAGTTTGGATGTATCTATACTTTGAGTCTTATGTTTTCAATCAGTATCAATTTTTAAAAAGTTTAATCACTTGATTAATCGGTTATCGGCAGGTACTGCCCAATGTATCGGTAAAATCCACTATCGGTCGACCTCTACTGTTTACTAATAAAGTCTAGTGTTGGATGTCCTGGGAATTAACATAAAGCCAGGCCATTCAAATGATTATTTCAACAAGCCCATGGATAAATATTCAGTAATAAATGACCGTTTTTTGTTGTTGTTGTTTTTTTTTTTTTGCTGCAGCCATTCGTAATGTGAAGTTTAAGATTCTGGATGCGGTCATTGCTCAGGAGCCGTTACACAGAGGAGGTGGGCAGGTCATTCCCACCGCCAGAAGAGTTGTCTATTCCGCCTTCCTCATGGTGAGCAGTCTCTGTTTTTCTCCTTGTGTTATGCGATCGTTCTTCCTGCAGATTAATCGCTGCTTCCATTAGTCGTATTGAATTGTTTTGGAGTCTTTCTAACCAATATCCTAATTGATGAGCTGGATTTCTCTGTTACTCTTGATTTTGTGCCAAGACCTAGCTCTTTGCTCTGATTTGTTCGTTTCAGGCTACACCCAGGCTGATGGAGCCTTATTACTTTGTGGAGGTTCAAGCTCCTGCTGATTGTGTATCTGCTGTTTACACTGTACTGGCACGCAGGAGGTAACACGTCTCACACACGCGCACACACACACACACACGGATGGGAAAGGGAATTAGGCTGCTGCTGACTCTGCTGACTGTCACGCAGCATCAGCAACATTACTTACAGCACTCTCTTAAATTGCGAGTAAATGACTCACTTTTATAGTAATTGATTAATAGCCATTAAAGTTCTAATGAAAGTAATAATGCCTTCTCTTTCAGAGGTCATGTGACACAGGATGCACCAATCCCCGGTTCGCCTCTGTACACCATCAAGGCATTCATTCCTGCAATCGACTCTTTTGGGTTTGAGACTGATCTGCGTACGCACACACAGGGACAGGCCTTCGCACTCAGTGTGTTCCACCACTGGCAGGTACACACAAACACGCACACTATATACATATAAAAGAGGATTTTTAAAAATGAAGATATTTCATAATTACCGAGTGTTACTTTAAGGATGCAGTTTTGAATATGCATTAGGTGATTGGTGTTTAGGAGATTAAAATAAAAGCCAACATTTCAAGAGCTGATCTCTTCAGTGTTTATTCTGAACGGCCATAACCTTTCATCTATAAAACACTGCAGGGTCTTAACTATCACAGTAACTTTTATGTAAGGGATTTTAATATTTACTGCAAAACTGGAAAACCCTCCGTCCTGAAGACTTTTCTGTTCTGGAAAACCTAAAATTACCTTTAAGTTGAGCTTTCATTTTCCTCTGACTCATGCAAAGCAATGACACTCATTCCATAAATACTATTTATACCATGGTCTCTCTGAATACTCGATTCTGATTGGCTGGAAGGTGTGCGTTCCAACACAAAGGTGTGTGTAATGTACAGGTAGTTCCAGTCAGTTTAATCACCGTTCTACAGTGATTCTCTGGCGATAAACAACTCTAACCATAGTAACATACAGTAAACTTACAGCTTCTCTCTCTCACTGTCTTTCATAACCATTTACAGATCCCAATTCCGAAAAGTTGGGACAGTATGGAAAATGCAAAAAAAAACAACAAAAAGAGTCTTTTGAAAATTCAATTCACCCTGTACTATATTGGAAACACATTTGACGTTTTACTTACACTCATTTCAAATCTGAAGACTGCAACACGCTCCAAAAAAGTCGGGACAGTCGACTGTTTACCACTGTGTAACATCACCTTTTCTTTTAATAACACTTATTAAGCGTTTGGACGCTGAAGACACCAGTCGGTTAAGTTTAGCAAGGTCGCATCCATTATGCATTTCTTCAGCTGCGCTACTGTACACGGCCACCTTTGCCTTATTTTGCTCTTCATAATGCGCCACACATTTTCAATCAGAGACAGGTCAGGACTGCAGGCAGCCCATGCTAGCACCCGCACTCTCTGCTTACGCAACAATGCGCTTGTAATCCGGGCAGAATGTGGTTTGGCGTTGTCCTGCTCTGGATGGCGGCATATGTTGCTCCAAAATGTGTACATATATTTCTGCATTAATGGTGCTCTCACAGATGTGCAAGTTACCCATGCCATGGGCACTGACACACCCCCATACCATGACAGACACTGGCTTTTGGACATGACGCTGATAACAGCTATACATTTAGCTTAACAGGTCCTTTTCCTATTTGGCCTGGAGAACACGACGGCTGTTTTGTTCAAAATCTGTTTGAAATGTTGACTCATCAGACCACAAAACAAGGTTCCACTGTGATACTTGTATCTGTGGATGCAGCGGCGAATGGTGTTTCTGACAAAGGTTTTCCAAAGTATTCCCAAACCCATGTCAGGATATCCATTACAGACTCATGACGGTTTTTAAGACAGTGACGTCTGAGGGATCGGAGATCACGCGCATTCAGAAGTGGTTTTCAGCCTCGCCCTTTACACACAGACATTTGACCGGATTCCTTGAATCGTTTAATTATATTGTGCACTGTAGAAGGTGAAATGCCCAAAATCCTACTGATTTGTCTTTGGGGAATGTTGTTCTCAAAGTGTTGGATTATTCGCTGATGCATCTGTTGGCAGATTAGCGAGCCTCGACCCATCCTTGCTCTTGAAGGACTACGCCTTTTTTGGAGGCTCCTTATATACTATGATTAGATGATTCCCTCACCTGTTTCACATCACTGCCTTATTTCAACTCGTCACATTGCTATTAATCCTAAAATACATACCTCTGTCCTAAACTGCGCCGTCTCACCTTTTTTAGGTACAACATCAAATACCTTGCCTTTATACGTTTTTTGTTTAAATACAAGTCAAAGTACATTTACGAATCACTCCTCTTTCTTTTATTAGCATTTTCCATACTGTCCCAACTTTTTCAGAATTGGGGATGTATTATAATTCATTCAAATAAATGTAATCTTATCACACTACTTTATGTCTGTGTATGATTTAGAGCGGGCAGAATTCTAGATCTGACAACCGTATGTAAAATACGTAATGAAAAGTAATCGTTATTTTTTTCCTCTCGGTCAAATTTTGCACTGCAAACATCATTCACAAAAGGTATAAGCGAGAGAATCCACAGCAAGGTGTGCGTTACATGATTTTAATGCACTTCGCGGAGGGTTCTTTGCCTCTACGTCGTGCGCTAAGATTGCATAACGCACACCTAGTCGTGGATTATCCCTTACATAAATGTCTCCTCGCAGAAAACTTCACCACATCAACGATTTCACACGCTTTTAATCCGGCGAGTTTGATGTAGAGCATCCTCCATACAAGTCCCTGTGAATAAGTCGTTACTATGGAAACGACACTGTATTGCTTTCCGAGTCGTGCTGTTATAGAATTGAATCAGAACTGGTCAAAGTGTAAACATTGGCATTGTAGACTGAGAGCTGAGCATCTCACTGAAAAATCGGAGTTAGTATTAGTTTAGTTAGTAGAACATGTATTAGTAGAGTTAGAATAACCGTGACACAGATGTTATTGTGCAACAAAGTGACATTTAGTCTGAAATGTAAGAGGAGGGGGGAAAAAAAGAACACTTGGAGCCGTTTGCGATTTGATATATAATGGGGGAAATAGATCTGTGGTGTGGGATCATAATGACTTTTATCATTTACTTGCACTGGTTGCGCAAATACTTTTATTCACAGTGTGAATACTTTTCCTTACAAGCGTGGCAGAATCTTATGCAAGCATAGAGCTGAGTAGTTCTGCGGCTCTTTGTCAGCCCCGTCATGTCAACTCTTAATCCTCCGCTATGGAATTTTGTCTTATGGAGAGAAGACTGCTTAAGAAGTCTTAAAAGAATAATTAAAGTGTGTGTGTGTGTTTGCTTTGGCACTGAATGTGTTTTGATGTTGCGTCTTAAAGATAATCCCGAACACTCACGCACATACACCCATGCAAGCGCTCCACCTCAGTGTGTGTGTGTGTTTTCTTTGACACTGAATGTGTTTTGATGTTGCATTGTGAAGCACTGAATCAGCAGAAAACCCGTCACATGGTTCGCGTGTGCCAGAGTATTACAAGTTCTGTCTTTACGCGTTTAAAATTGTAAACTGGTGTGAAGCATCATTTTTCATTTCTGTCGTACTGCCTCTTTCATTTTTTTATTGTTCTTATTTCTATAGATTGTTCCTGGTGATCCTCTGGACAAGAGCATCGTGATCCGGCCATTAGAGCCCCAGCCCGCCCCTCATCTAGCCAGAGAGTTCATGATCAAAACTCGTAGACGCAAGGTGAGATACTGTCAGTCTTTCACATTCTCACACTCCCACTCCTTCTGAGAGGCTTAGTACCAGGGTTGAAGTGTGTGTGTGTGTGTTTCTTTAGAGGATATTCCACATTGCAGTAAAAAATGTTATTTTGTCAGAAATCAAATCATCCTTGCCGGTATATTTAATGTGTATATACAGCTTACTCAGTTCATCTAAATCGTTCACCAATTTTATGATGTAGTCAAGCGATATTTTAAGGTTTAACATATCCTAAGGTGATAGTATAAGAGGAAAGAATGATATAAATTATATAGTATAAATATTTTAGCCTGGTTAGACTTCCAACCGGTGTGACGGGCCTTCACTGAGCTCTGTATAAATATTAGGAACACCTCCAGGGTTGTAACTCTTATTCTGCTCGAACAGACCACATGATTTTGACATCGTGGATGTTCTAGACACAAAACGGCAGAGAAAACTTTAAGACGCCGGGGCCGTTTTCCTGCGTCGGGATATCTAATGTGAAATCTGAAGTAGGGAATGATCGTAGTTCTGAAACTCCAAAGGAAAATTCGCATCTCTTCAATGAAGAATTATTGCTTTCTGTGGTCATGCTCACTAATTGTTTTCAAAGGCATGATGAAAATAACCCCAAAAAAAAAAAAACCCAGACGAGCTGCCTCCAACCACCCCCCTAATGATCCTGCACTGTACTCATACATATTCTTAACTGTCTTGTTATGGTGCAGCTCTATCCACTGGTCTATCCTCCATCATTTAAATGCTTTCCTCACTTAATGAAGTGGCGCTGCTAGCTAAACAGCCGCTTAACTAATCAATAAAGAAATTCATTGCCAGCAACTGATGAACATATCAATGATGTCACTGGAGCAGTCCTGCTGTAAGCCGAGCTCTTTTAGGAAAGCTTCTGAGTCACTGTTTTTCCTGCAAACAAACACAACACCTAAATGCCTGGAAGGGTTTTGCCATTTTTCATCCCTTTTTTTCTTTCACGTCGTCTTTTTTCTGTTTCTGGGTTGTCCGTGAATCCTTCTCATTAGTGCGATATTAGTGCAACCCTTTATTGCATATTTTATGGAGTTACAGACACTTCCCACTTAAATTTTTGTGCCTGTTGTTGGGTTTTACAATATCTATATAACCAGCGACAGTTATTGGTTAGCCATGATGAGCCGGGGCGGGGGGTGGGTTTGTTTCCGGTGTTTTTTTTTTTCGGTGCTTTTTAATTTTGCATTTTGGATAAAAGCGTTATATAAGTACAGAACCATTTACCATTTACATCCCTTTTTCTTTTTTCCCCCACTTTTTTTCTTTTTCTTCTTCGGTTTACTAAATGCTGGTACATCATTTCACAAGGTCTTTGTTTTTATAAAGCAGCAATATGTTGAACAATAAATAAAATCCATTCTAATCTGTGATACAGTACCTTCTGGATTTTTCTAGCTTTTACATGTACACTTCTTTATTTCTCCTACCTCTGTACGTCGTCTGCAGGGTTTGAGCGAGGACGTCAGTATCAGCAAGTTCTTCGACGATCCTATGTTGCTGGAGCTGGCCAAACAGGATGTCGTGTTGAACTACCCCATGTGATGGAAAATACCTAACAGGTTCAATTATTGCCCTCACTTTTCGCCCAGCTACGTCATAGCAGTATCAGTCCCCCAATCACCTGGCACAGATACTGTTTAATACTCACTTCTCTAATGCCAGCATTAGGAGATGTTCTAGTGTGGCACAAAGTCCTCTGTTTTTTTTTTTTTTTTGTCTTGTTTGTTTTTTTTAGCTTAGCTTGACAACTTACGAATGCAGTCATGCAGTAAGGTATGATTATGGACCATTCATTTTCATTATGCTGGTATCTTTTGTCACTTTTATTGTGCTAGGGAAGAACAGTTCCCCCATCAAAAATCAGTTTGTGTCACTGATATCTGTGTTTATATTTTTTTATATCTCAGTACAAGAATGTTTTGTACAGTAAAATGATGAGAAACAGCTCTGTGTCTTTGTCTTTTTCTAGAACAGATGATTGTATAGGTGCTGAAATAAATTCATTTAAACGTGTGCTTAAATAATTTTATAGGAATATCTATTAGGGCTTCCCCATGTGATTCTCATGCTTAAATAAATATAAAATATACAGAGCATTCATGAAGTATTGGCACCCTTGGTGAAGATGGGTAAAAAAATCTAACCTTTAATTGACCTCAATTTTTTACTAAAATAGAAATCTGTCCGTAGTGCCGGCTGCGAGGTTTATATTAACACACTCCTCCTGATACATAATCATTTCTACCATAACAATTTACACAAGATTACAGAGGATGCTTCAGAATTGAAAATCGTGTGATTGTTGGTATAGTGAGGTTTTCTCTGGAGATGTTTATTTAGCGTTTATGAAGGGCGTCTCCATTGTCGGAGGGAAAACTTCAGGATTTCTGACATGGGAATTTCTTCAGAATGTTGTGGCTTGTTGTTAACTTGACAAGCTGCGTTTGCTGTCTCGGAGAGAAAAAGAGAGGTGTGAAGAAACCACTGCTTACAGCTGTTATAACAAGTGACAACACAAACTAACTCGTTTCACGGATGTTTCACAAGCGTAACTATAAAACCGTTAAAAGTACGAGATGCCATTCTTGAATAAATAAGACCTCGATAGTGTTGGCATTTTGCTTGTAGTGTAAGAGGAATAAAACACTTTGGAACTTGCTGTAATGTGCCACAACTCAATCCCACTGTTGATTATTTTCTTATAACGCCACCCCTTTTCTTGTTGTATAACTTACTTATTGGAGTTTTCCTACCTGAGAAGCTACACATAGGCACTCTTACTCACAGTAGGATGGTGCTACATCAACATACACAGCACCATGACACTGAGGCACCTGAAGGCTGAAAAATCATGATTCGTAGATATCTCAATAGCTTCCTTTTTCTTCAAGAACTTCCCTTCTGTTTGAAGTAGATTTAAGGGTATTCCTGGCATACAAATTAGTAACCAAAAGGACTAGACTTGTGCTGGGGGTATTCTTGTTGATGTTTTTCTTCTTTTTTCACTTGTATTCTTTTGTCTTTTTCTTCTTTTTCAGTTTCCCTGTTTCTTCTTCTTCTTCTTCAGTTTATTAGATGTTGTCAGCTCATTTCATAAGATCCTGATGCAGTATGTTGAACAATAAAAATGCCAATTCTGCTGTAATATGCTGTAATTTCCCTTCAAATGTTATTTTTCTGGATTTTGTAGCTTTTACAGTTAAGGTACATTCACACATACAACGATTTTATCCTTACAAGTCGCCAGTCACTGTACTATGTACTAAGTCACCAGTAGGTGTTCCTACTACTGGTTGTCAAAGTAACATTTATCATGGATCTTGCAACTAGCATTCCACTTGACAACAAACCAGTTTTCTTGCTGCTAAAATGAAACATTCTGGGAGAGCGTTTGTATATAAAGTTCAATATGCATCATATTCTATGAGATGAGGGAGAAGCAGTGGGTGCTCTTTGCCATTGCAGGCATCTGTCTGCAGTGAAAGCGCAAATGTCGGACTGTCTGGGAGCAGCAAACTATTCGGTCTTGCAGGCAGCATGGTGGATCATGGCTCACATGTCTACGTCTACTGTCTTCACTCCCATTTGCACCGAGTCGCTCCACATTTACATATAATTAAACTTTTCTCAAGTTTGTCGCTTCGTGGACACGCCCACATCTAGTCGTCAACGGTTGCCGTCACTCATGTTGCCAGAAGTCACCAGCTCTCACTGAAAATGAATGGTCACTGGTCGCTTTATCGCTTGTTTCTTTCTCCTCCCTCCTGGGAGAAGAAAAATACAATATTAGTAAGCTATGTCAGTCTGGAGGATGAGAGAAGAAAAGTATGGTTCAACAATGCCAGCAGAAGAAACAAGGATAATCATTCCATATTTGGCAAATACATTTAGCTGCAGGTTCGAGACAGAGCTCAAATGTTATCATGTCTATGTCCAGATTTATTTGCGACAGTTTCTAATACATCTATGCTGGGAGAACATGAGGACTGCAGTATAAAGCCATCCACAAACATTTTGAGTCATTTTCCGCTGATTAAAGACGGTAACCCATTCCTGGCAGACTGTCAGGAGATAGTATGAAGCGGTGGATCAAATTACAGTGCCATATATCAAAATGAGTCAAATGAATGATGGCTAATTAGTATGATCGATGAGTATGACATCTAAATGCGGTTTCCAGAGTCATTCAACTACTTTAAAACATTTAAGAAGATTTTGCTGACAGCTTCCCAGCAATCCTACTGCATAAGACTCATCATGTCTCATATCTCATAGGCTGTCACCAGTGAAAGGCTGTATTTTTGCAGTCATTCATTCTACGTGAGACATGGTCTCTACTTTCTAGCCTCACTAGGTTCATTTTTGAGATTCTCAATTCCTAGATGTAGCTTTGGCTACAATTGTGCAAATCAAAAGTCAAAAAGTATGCTCTTAAAAGTTAGATTCTTTAGAGTAGAGTGAGAATAGAGTAACCATTCAAATCCTAACAATACATTAGGAGAGCCAACCATCCATCCATTTTCTGTACTGCTTATTCTACTCAGGGTTGCAGGGAGCCTGGAGTCTATCCCAGGGGACTCCGGGCACAAGGTGGGGGACACCCTGGATGGGGTGCCAACCCATCACACGGCACAATCGCACAAACACTCCGGACAATTTAGAGATGCCAATCAGCTTATAATGCATGTCTTTGGAAACGAGTTCCTGGAGGAAACCCCGAAAGCACGGGAAGAACATGCAAACTCCATGGAGTCAGGAATCAATCCCCCAACCCTGGAGGTGCGAGGCAAATGTGCTAACCACTAATCCACCATGCCTCCGTTAGGAGAACCAAACTTCTTCAAAATACTTGAAATCCCCAGCGTTCATGAAAAATCTAATTATAGTAGAATAAATTTGACGAGTAGGCCAGTCTCTCAGTTGCTAAACATGAAGACAGTTCCTTATCCACATGATCAAAGATGAGCATGTTGCATTCTGCTAGGGCATAACTAACATAGCATAGCAATGCATAGTGTTCTGTATGTAATAAGCACAGGTAAATAAGGAGTACATTGCAGAAATTCACAAATCACATGTAGGATTTTATTTGTTTTCCATTTTCTACAAATTTTCAACTCATTTAAGTTAAACATGTTCACCTTTTCAGATGTGAAAGATGTTTTTATTATCCAATTCAATCAGGCAATGTTTTGTTTTTTTGTTTTGTTTTTTCGTTCATCAGCTGTCCAGTTTCAGTGAACCTGTACCCACTGTAGCCTCAGACTCCTGCTCTTGGCTGAAAGGAGTGGAAGCTGATGTGATCTGCTGTTGTAGCCCATTCACCTCAAGATTCACTGTATTGTGCATTCTGAGATGCTTTTCTGCTCACTATGGTTGTAAAGAGTGATCATTTGAATTACCATGGGCTTTCTGTCAACGTAAACCAGACTGGCCATTCTCCCCTGACCTTTCTCATCTGTTTTTTTTTTTCCTTTTTTTTTTTTTTAAAGAAAGGTCTTTTACTGTCATTTGTTAAAGAGTGGTTAATGGAGGGCATAGGCAGGAATTTATTTTTAAAAAGGTGTTTGTCTTCTTTTTCTAAAATAGAAATATAAAACATACAACCGAAGAAATATTAAGAGGTGCTACCTTTTTTAAACCTCTTTACCTGAGTTTATTGCTACAGCATTATGAATTCAATGCGAATGTCAGACATGTTTGCAAAACTTCTGGGAATATCTCAGACAGCAGACTGTGAGACTCTATGCTGGCAGAGGATCCGTTTCCCTTAATAGTCGAACTGATTAGCTGATTGATTTCATGCGACAATGTCCACTTCCTACCCACTCAAGTCTCGCATCTCTGTTCTTCTTCAGACATCTTCTCTCCATCCATTCTCCTGCTGTCACCCAGAGATGGCATGTTTGCATGAGGGAGTAAGTAATGAAGGGGACGATGCCAGAGGTATTCGTTATATGTAGAGATCATGAGAGGCATGGAAACCGAAACACTTAGCAGGACTGCGTGGTGCCCAGGGGTGTCTCTGTTTGCCATATGTCCCAAACAAGCTTGGGAAGAATGCTTAGAGCATTTCAGTTTGATAACCAATAGGAAATCTTCATACGTGTCACCAGAGAGCTGTCCTCGTACTGCCTTACGGCTCAGAATGGATGAGCAGTCTGGCATGTTTCGTTCAGGCAACGGTCGTTTTGTTCTTCATAGACTCAACATAAGCCAAGGTTTCCACTTCCAGTCTTCAGAGTCCTTTGGATGGCCCAAATCTTTTAACCTATTTCAATTCTAAAGGCACAACTCCCATAAGTAAAATTCTGATGGACTGACTCAGGTGTTTTAGGAACAGAAAAAATTGTGAACTGGCAGGAGGAGGACAGGACTGAGAACCTCTGATTTTTTTTTTTTTTCAGAAGAAAAATGAAAGGGAATCCTTTTCCAGTGTATAACTAATTTATAGTGGTGTAATATATCACCCACTCTGTCGGTCCCTGTCTACCAATTCCACCTTTGTGGCAAGAGGACCGATGTCTTGTCTGATAGAAGATGGACGGATGATGAATCTCTTTTCTATGCCTACAGTACGTGACAGGTTTTCAGATTTGTGGAACATGGTTTCAGGCAATAATGCTCGTCCAGATTTATGCCTACTTTGTATATACATCTTGTTCAAGTGTTGCACAATATTACACAAACACCTCACACAATTCAACACAATGTCTGTGTAGGATTATGTGAAATATGCCCATGGAACATGGCGGCATGGTCGTGCATGTTCTCCCTATGACCGTGTGGGTTTCCTCCAAGTTCTCCAGTTTCCTCCAACCTCCCTAAAACATGAACATACCAGTAGGTGGACTGGCTTTAATGCATTGCCCTTCATTTGTAAATGAGTGCCTGAAAGTGTATACACTCTCATCACATCCAGGGTTTATTCCCACCTTACAAATAGTGTTCCTGGTCTCTGTATTCATCACAAACCTGACCAGGATAAAGTGAGTACTGAAATTGAATGAGTGAGAGAATTGTGGGTGGATATTAGAATTGTTATTTTTTTCTTCAGAATATCAGATTAAGAATCAAGCTTTATTGGCCACAAACACTAAGGTATACAAGGAAGGCTCAACTGTTGAGCTCTCATTTTGTTTGTAGACATTAAACATTACAATAACGTAAAGACAAAGATATAGACAACACTGGTAATATGACAGATTTGCAATGAACAGAAGTGGGTGTTATATAAATTATATTGACAAAAGTATGTACTTGTTGAACATCCCATTCCAGATTTAGTCCCCCCTTTGCTGTCATAATAACCTCCACTCTTCTGGGAAGGCTTTCCACTTTATTTTGGAGTGTGACTGTGGGGATTTGTGCTCATTCCTTCAGCCACAAGAGCATTAGTGAGGTCAGGCACTGATGTTGGGCGAGGAGATCTGGGGTGCAGTCAAACTTCCGATTCATTTCAAAGGTGTTCAGTAGGGTTTAGGTCAGGGCTCTGTGCAGAACACTCGAGATCTTCCATTCCAAACTTGGCAAACCATGTCTTCATGGAGCTCGCTTTGTGCACAGGAGCATTGTCATGCTGGAACAGGTTTGGGCCTCTTAGTTCCAGTGAAGGGAAATTGTAATACTACAGCATATAAAGACATTCTAGACAATTATATGCTTTAAAGTTTGTGGCAACAGTTTGGGGAAGACCCGCACATGAGTATGATGGGCAGGTTTCCACATACTTTTGGCCATATAGTGTAACTACTGCACTGTGAGTAGGAAAGAAGAATATTGCACAGATATTCTGTATAACACACAATGCTGTCAGTAGCACTGTCGTCATGTTTTGAGTCTTGAGTTTCCCACTAGTATTTTTTTTCTGTAGTAATCACAAGTGCTTTACTGAGAACACAAACTATCATGGTATGAGTAGCTTTGTAAATAGACCAGGTTTACCTTAAGCTATCTTAAAGGAGAGCATTACTTTGAGGTCAATTTTTCTGTCTCCCTTAGATTTAACACCTTTATTTTAATGGCAGCTGTGTCTCAGGTGGTGGAGCGGGTTGTCCACTAATCATAGGGTTGGTGGTTTGATTCCCGGCCCACATGACTCTACATACCGAAGTGCCCTTGGGCAAGACACTGAACCCCAAGTTGCTCCCGATGGCAAGTTAGCGCCTTGCATGGCAGCTCTTCTACCATTGGTGTGTGAGTGGGTGAATGTAAAGTGTTTTGGAAAAAAGCGCTAGATAAGTGGATTATCTATGGATGGATTATGACGTTGGCTTCAGGGCCACAGTGGTTGCTTCGCACCTACAAGGTTGGAGGTTCGAATCCCGCCTCCACCCTGTGTGTGCAGAGTTTGCATGTTCTCCCTGTGTTTGAGGGTTTCCTCCAGGTACTTCAGTTTTCCAAGACAGTCCAAAGACATATGCGTTGCAAATTTGAGCAGCATTTCCAAATTGTCCGTAGTGTGTGAATGTACGTGTGATTGCGCCCTGCGACGTGTTGGTACCCCGTCCCCACCTTGTGCCCCTCTCCTGCGAGAAAATTACATGGTATGGAATGGAAGATAGGTGGAACGGTATGGAAAATAGATGTACACTGGCATCAGATGCGTATTATTCTCTTGGATTACATAATCTCTTGTTTGAATGAAAAGACGATGCATCGTTACAAATGTTACAATGTTTTGCCTTTGAGTTCAGAATTCTTTGTAGTATTAAATAGTAGTTCTGCAGTATAATCAATCTAAGAGTTAATCTATGATAAATCCACAGACATGCTTAGAAACACATTGTATTTATTTTTTTTTTTTAACTCATAGTGTCCACATACAGTAGCCTACGTGGACAGTTCACAAAAATTTTTTTAAAAAATCAATCAGAAATTTTTAGTTAAATTAAAACTGCACATGACGCAGGGGTCTTATTATAATAACCGGGAGTGGCGTAGTCGAGAACAGCAGATATATAGTTTGGGGCCACATGTTTTATTTTCTTTCTTCGTATTATTATTATTATTATTGGACCTCAGTAAAGATGTATTTTAGCATGTTGGGCAGTACACTGGAATGTAATGGTTACCATGGTTACAGTGCGGAACCGTTTAATCATGGATATAACCGCGTGAGACTAATAAGACTGGAGAGCTCGTGCTTGTCATCCTGGATGATCACTCACCGTTATATACAGCAGCCTACATTTCTAGTATAGACTTACAGCTGAAGGATAAGAGTGCATACAGTATGAGTCTGTTTGTTATGTAGACAGTCTCCAAACGCGCGTAAAGCGGATTTCCATCCGGCGTTAATGAAGCAGTTTGGCGACGCTGACGCGGTGAAAGCGGTCGATTATTCGAGTCGGGGTGAACTTCTTCTCTTAATAACCTCCACAGACTCGCAAAGCGGTAAGATGCATTATAAACGATGGGTTTTATGAGGGTTTTATGCGGCACACTCTGCCACATAACCTTAATGCTTAGCCTATGGGTCTTAAAGAATAGACTGCCAGCGCACGTGCATGTATATTCGCAGAGGTAAGGATGCTACTGAAAGGACAGTACTGAGTTTTCACTAATTTTCACAAACATGTTGTTTGAATAATGTACCGCTTCAGAGTCAACACTCTTTGCTGTCAAGTGCTACAGAAATGAATAAATAATAATACATTCTTACTTGCATCCAACATTTTTCATACAGCATACACTACTGATGATGCAGACTGAGAGACTCATGATGGGTATGATGTGTATGATGCAAGGGTAGGATTCCAGTAGGGCAGTGCAGTAGCAATAGTTGTTTGGGGCTCCTGATGGCTTGTTGCTAGAAGATGCTCTTGAATGTTGTGGTCCGAGTGCTGATGGATTTGTACCTTCTTCCTGAGGGAGAACAGTGCTTGTTGATGTACAGTGGATCTGAATTACAGAGGAAACAATATTATTATGCCTGAGTGCACAAGCTTGATGTTGTTGGTTGGTTACACAAGACGAAAATCTCTCTGCATGCCCACTTATTCATTATCTGACCTCGTACAGCTAACCCATCGAAAGAATTGAATAATAATAATAATAATAATAATAATAATAATAATAATAATAATAACAAAGCGTTCTTGGGGGCCAAGCACCCAGACTCGGTGGGCCGCACGTTCACAGACGCGCTACAATATCTGGGACATAACTAATATATATATATATATATATATATATATATATATATATATATATATATATATATGTATATATATATATATATATATATATATATATATATATGTATATATATATGCATGGATACCTGGCTTTTGAATTTTGGACACATGGTTCAAAAGTTATGGCTATAAAATGGCCCCGATGGTGGCGCCAGAGGTTTGGCAGCACTTGGTTCAAATTTGGTCAGAATGTTCCTTACACCCTCCCCAATCAGTGTGCCAAATTTCACAACTTTTTAACCAGACGGTGCTATGCGCTGCCATAGACACACTAGCCAGAAGAAGAGGCAGAATAATAATAATAAGGAAAACTAGAATAACAATAGGGTGCCTATGCACCTTGGTGCTTGGCCCTCTAATAATAATAATAATAATAATAATAATAATAATAATAATAATAATAATAGGGGAGTATGGTGGCTTCGCACCTCCATGCTTGGGGGTTCGAATCCCACCTCTGCCCTGTGTGCGCAGAGCCTGCATGTTGTCGGTTTCCTCCGGCAGACATGCATTGCAGGTTGATTGACATTTCCAAATTGTCCATAGTGTGCCCTGTGATGGGTTGGCACCCTGTCCAGGGTGTCCCATGCCCTGTGCCCTGAGTTCCCTGGCTCCAGGCTCCCTGCGACCCTTTGTAGGATAAGCAGTATGGAAAATGGATGGATAGATGGATGAACAACTGAATGTAATAAGGATTTTCAGGTAAATTGAAATGCTGAATTAATTTCAGGTGAATTAAAATGCTGTGCACGCCATTGCTGTGATGCAAAGGTAATTTACAGGCATTCTATAAGCAGATTAACTAGCAGCTGCGTGTGTGTGTGTGTGTGTGTGTGTGTCTGTGCGTGAGACATTTGTGTTTCCACAGAATGTGCTATGTGCATTTTATGTCTTGTGCATTTGTGTATGTGCATATTCACTTTCTATGTGTTTCTGTCTGAGTATTCATAAGTATTCATTTATTCACAGTGTGTTGTCTTGATGGATGAGTACAGTTATTCCCTTGTAGCCTTGCTGCCCTTTTTCATTCTATCCAATTTTTTTTTTTATTTTATTTTATTTTTTTTTTACATTTCAATAGTCTTCTATCTCAAACCCACAGGGAGGATAAGAGTGTGATCCAGTAATGTTGCCTTTAGAGTCAGTGAACAGAGAAGAAGGACAAGAAAGGGAAAGGAAGCAAAAAAGTTGCCTGTAGTCAGATAAAGAGAGACATAAGGAGCAGACTCGGTCTGTCAGGCAATAACACACACACACAAAGACATGCACGTGTGCACATACGTACAGAAGGAGGACAGCTTGGTTCCAGTTGGTTAAGACCAGTTTGGACCACCCCTTGTCTAGGAGAAATCCAGCTGCGTATAATTAACCCCCACTGTGGAGATTGTGATGCCCTGTAGTAAATTCATTTGTGTTCTATTATCACCTATAAGTACATACTTTACCATGTAGTGTGTTAAGGTAGTATGGCATCTGATGGGACATCTCTGTGCCAGTAATACATCGTTTTCCATTACAAGTGTTAGAAATGCAGAATGGTAGAATTGTGGATTGCTCTCATTGTTTCACTCCTACACTGTATTTAAGTATTCAAGCTCTGATCATTCAATCATACTGTATATACCTCCCTATTAAAGTATACTGAATTGGGTCATCTGGAAACATGGGTTTAACTATTTAAAAAAAAAAACTTTGCAATTTGTAAGATCTGTCACTAAACCATCTGCCATGGTAGAATCAATGAATAGATATCCCTAGCTACAATTTAAATATTGATAAAGGCTACGAAATCTTATTTACTTCCTGATCAGAGTGGTGTGGGCGTTTCCTTGGCAGTGTATTGAGCGACAGTGCTAATGCTAGAAGTTGGGTAGGAATTTGCCTATGTTTGCCTCGCACCTACGGGGTTGGGAGTTTGACTTCCGCTTCTGCCCTGTGTGCGTGGAGTTTGTCTGTTCTCCCTGTGCTTCGGGGGTTTCCTCCAGGTACTCTGGTTTCCTTCCCCAGTCCAAAGACAAGTGTTGTAGACTCATTGACATTTCCAAATTTCCAAAGCTCCCTGGGATAGGCTCCAGACTCCCCGCACCCCTGTGTAGGATAAATGGTATGGAAAATAGATGGATGGATTATTTAAAAAAAAAAAAAAATTGTAACATCAATGTTCACCCAATTTCATCATCGTTCACACAATTCCCATCCACTAGCTAGCTCTCAGCTTCCAATCTGGAAGGGTGAAGGCTAGCACATGCTTACTCCAAGACGGGAAGCCTGACACGGCATCTTTTTTCAGTTTCTGCACATGGTACATCACACATCAGCTCAACACACTTGGAGGAAAGTACTATCTCCCCTCTTCATCAGTCATGAATTCACACCCACAACTGGTTAGTATCGCACTCAGTGACAGGGGAGAGAGAGAGTAATGCCATCCCTCCCACCCAGACAGCATGGGCATGGGTTTTACTCCCTGGGACTCCAGAAGGCTGTGGCATGACTTGGATTTAAGTCTCCCAACTATACACTGAACTGTTTTGTGTTGCATCACCCAGGAGCCAAGGAAGTGTTTAAGATGTTTAAGGGAGTTCACCTTCTTGCTCTAGGTTCTGTCAAAATCACAGACTGTGCATTCAATTAGAAAATGAAAGTGGTCATGATGGGGAATATACTACACACACACACACACACACACACACACACACACACACACACACACACAGAGAGAGAGAGAGAGAGAGATGTATGTGAATCCTTAGTGACATTCCCAGTGGGTAGAAGTCTCATGTGATTCTTTACTCCCACTGAGCAGTACATATTTGCACATTGCACACTACACTCTCTCTCTCTCTCTCTCTCTCTCTCTCTCTGTCTCTCTCTCTCTCTCTCTCTCTCTCACACACACACACACACTACACACACACATGGTTGTAGATGCAGTCATAGAATGTTTTAATTATTTGTGACAGCAGAAGACAATAGAGAAGCAGGATGCGGTGAATGGTTCAGATAACACACACGCACACACACACACACACACATAAACACACAGAGCTTTCTTTCCCATGTCTGCCTAACATCATCTTCCTTAAAACACACACACTTGTTCTGTCTCCTGTCTCACACACACACACACACACACACACACACACACACACACAAAAAAAAAACCTGATTTCTTGTGACACAATATCTGTGTCACATTGCAGTGCACATGGTTGATTGGACACGGCTGGAGGCAGCAGCAAACAACATGAAGTAGAGGAACAAGAAGATGACAAGAGAGAAAATATACTAAAAATGTACTTTATAGAGCAAGAGTATTATATGAAATGTTTATTTTCCTGTGTCACATGCTGTAAAAGCTTCACATCAGTGTCTTGTCAAGATGTACAAAATACTCAAGGGCTGTAAAGCACAGTTATCAAACTCAAGGCCCACAAGCCAATGACAGCCCACTGCCACTGCCACTGTTTTTTTTTATCTCTTATCCTCATATATATATATATATATATATATATATATATATATATATATATATATATATAAATGAAGAGTGTGTTTGGTGTATAGAAGTGCTACTGATCATTTTACTCACTGAAGTTATATTTGTTTGAGGCTACCAGCACTCTCACACAAAGTCTAACCCTCACCATAATCAGATCCGTTGGTAATTTTTCAAACTATTTAGCTTGTGTGAATTCTTTCAAGACCTTGATAGCTGTCACCATAATATAACTGTATAGCTGGTCTTCCATGGTACAATGTTCCTCGCAATTTTGCTGTTGCAGACAAAAGAACGTACATCGTAAAAGAATTCTTTGGTCATGAATTGAGATTCAGTGTCACTGTGACCAAAGCCGGTCGACGTCAAAGTTATGACAGTGCCAAAGTGTGACTGCTGCTCTAACACTTGTCCAACAGCCACCAATACGAGGCACCACAGGATGATGCGAACCTCATGGGACAGATAGAAATATGTGCTGCATCCCAATCCGCCTACTCTCCGTCCTAAATAGTATCCGAGATGTCTAGTATGTTGAAATGAGTATCCCAAAGGTGCCCGGATGGTCTACTATTTCCTGTGGATTTTCAAAGTGTGGATCCGTGGACATTTTTTTTTTCAGCTAATGTTGCCCACGACTCCTTGCACGAGGGAGGAGGAGTTTTGTGACCGTTTTCTTTGCCGAACTTCATCTGCAAACATGGCGGGCGAGTGTAATGTCGGTGAAGCGTATTTTAGAGGGGTGTAAATGAAATGTTAGAAATATAAATCAAGAGAATGGTAAATTAAATTATATAGTACAAATCATCTAATGAATAATGAAAGAAGAAATTGTGCATAATTAGGCAACAACGTTCTCTTCCGTTACATGACGTGTTAGTTAGTATGTCCCAGTACTTACAAACTCTTTTGCTACACACTCAAAAGCGTGTACTTTTTCTTTTCAAAAAGAGTACATACTTTTAGTGCATAGTATAAGTAAGGTGAATTGGGATGCAGCACTGATAGTGGTAATAACTAAATGTAAACGAAACATGCTAATGACAGAAACTGGAACTGCAGTGTAAGATTAGTTTAAAGCAAAGTATGAGAGATAATTGTAATAATAATAATAATAATAATGAGTAGCTCTTAATTGGGAACATTGATTGTAATATTAAAAGAAATGGAATTCACATCTAGCTTTTCCTCTTTATACTTGTTTTCTAGCGTTGTACTTTATTGAGAACAAAGACAGAACATGAAGGAAACAGCATTAGAGAGACATGAGTGTAGATGACTGTCTGTATATTTACTCGTGCCTTTAATCTGTGTCTTTTCCTCAAGTCATGTTCTAAGATATTCGTTCATCCATGGCTGGGTTTCCATGGCCACAAGGATCGTGCCAATCAGAACACAGGATGGCCATGTGCTCCGGACAAGGAACAGAGCCCACCGGCGACATACACATAGTAGCATGCTAAAGCAAACACAGCATCTTTTTCACCTTGTCTTTCATTACTTAACCCTCTCTCTTTCTCTGTGACCCTCTGTGTACAGTACGTTCCCTTGCCTTTTCACCTGTTTGGTGTTTTAAGCAGGCTAGGGTATTTGTAATGTGTTTGCTTTAGTTGTTTTTTTTCCCCTTTAGGCATGACATTAATAATGAGTGTATAGATAGACAGAGCAAGAGAAAGGAAAAAAAATGTCCTTCAGACAAACAAGACAAATCATGTTTAGACAGTCAGAAGATTGTGACTCCCCCCATCAGCTGTGTGTGTCTGTGGCGAGTGTATTTATAACGGGTAAGAGGGAGAGAGTCCAAGAAACCAAGTTCTGAGACTTTAAAAGTCATGAATCAGAATGGAGAGAGCAGGTCATGTAAATATTTTCTCCAGCTGCACAGCGATAAGCTTCTGACTGCGGCATAAAGCAGGGATTAGTTTATAAAGATTTCGCGGTGCACAATTATGTCAAAAGAACAATTCGATATAGAGCCGTATATGTCAAATTATTTCTGAAATCTATCTAGCTCTTTATATTTGGGATTTTTTTTATGTAATTCTGATTTGGATCTCACCAAGATAAGTGGTTACTGAAGATGAACGAATGATTTAAACACGGAATGCGCGTTCTTATTTATTTGTTAGTTTCATTCATTTGTTCATTCATCAGCAGCAACAGGAATGTATTTATTTCGACTTGACCGTACAGCGTTATGACACTCTGTGTGAACTCAAGCAGAGACGTTAACGATGGTTGCATTTCTCTTCCTTTTCCTTTTCCACCTAAACTCATTCTTAACCAATCTTAAACATGATTGCTAACACTGTTGTAGCACCCTGGCCCATTGATTCTCAATAATCAAAGCACTCTTCTCTTTTCCCTTCTTTTCCTTCATTGGGCTCTAAACACTAAACACATTCCACTGGAGTTCACTGTCCTTCCAAACTCCTTACACCCTTTTTTTTTTGTGGCAAAAAGTCACACATTGGCAGATCCAGAACATTGTGACTGGGGTGGCCAAGGCAGGAGTCATACATTAGCTATGTTCGGGTGGCCATAGTAAAGCAAGACACAATGCCAGAAATACTTAATGTGCAGATGCTAAATTTGACACATTGCATGTTTCAGCCAATGCACATTTCAGTATATGGGTTAGAACCAACTGCCAGGTTTATACTGTGTTTTTAGGTATTTAAACAGTTGGGTCACTACATGAAAACTGCAGCCAATCTGTGACATGAGGGTAAAATTCCAGACAAAGGAATTTTAAAGACATAATGGCATACGGGTCAAAAGATAACATCTCCACTCAAGCATGAGTTATAAGGCATCACATTTACTGTGTTGTGCATGTATAACAATGACACGTAAATAACAATGACTTTATCAATAAAAATTTGATTTAAAAAAAAATCGGAAAACATTTGACAAGTCAATAAATAACATTAATATAAATTTGAAAATAATCCACAATTTGGAATCTCAAGATCTGTTAACGTGAATATTTCAAGATACTGTAACTCTTCAGTCTTTTTTCAATCCAATCAAAAAGAAGGATTTAGAACACTGAAGTCAAAATTTTCTTGGGTACAGAGTGCATCACTAGGAGGTTAAGGTAAGGCCATATTAGTTCTTTTGGTTTTTAGAATGTAGGTGCTGTATATATTAATCGAGCGTACTCTGTACGCTGCACAAAACGTCGCGAATGTAACATGGTGTATCTTACCTGGACACGAACATCACAGATCATCAAAACTTTTGCGATACACCATGTTGAATGATTATCGTAGGAGATCTGTAAGTACTCTCAGCTGTTACACATCATGCCTGAATGTGGGGACCAGTGGGAAATTTGAAGTGTGGGAATAAGGCTGTGACTGTTTCGAGTGGAACATACCCAAAACAGGACACGCTAAAACTACAAACCTTAAAATGTTGATTTTACTCTATAACCTTAAGTTCTGATAATTTTCCTCTGTTTTTTATATATATATTATAAATTGTGCTTGACTGACTGACAGAGAAATATTGTTGTTACTAATGGAAACCTTGTTTTTATAAAACAGTTTGAACGTAACCCATATAGACACCAATGCTTACATTCGCAATGACTTTTAAAAGACCTCAAACCCAAAACTGGCCGTGACCCTGAACATCCATTCCCATCGATAACTATTCTCTAACCTCTGTACTAAAATAGGAAGACTTGTATTCCTGGAAACGGTAGGAATTAAAGCAAAAAGAATGACTATTAGGTAAGGTAAGGAATGACACAATTTCCAAAATTAATTAATGGGAAGAATTTAGTAATGCATTATGTTTTTACAGTAGTTATGAACAGGATGACATCAATTATGTATATCTCAAGGTGTAACACCTTACATCAATCATGATATATAACAATATTCACTGCAATGTTAGTTTTTATTGTCAATGATTTATATACATTTGAAAGGCTGCCGTTTTCATGGAGTGACCCAGTACTCTACAGTGTTAGAGTTTTCTGTTTCTGTTTCAATCTGTATTTTCTATTATTAGTCACTTCCACGAGTGGCTGTACATTTTCCAAATAGTACAGTAAAACCTACAACATCAGAAAAATCATAAATGCCAAACTGGATTTTTTTTTAAAAGCCCTCTACTACATGAATTATTACATTTACATTAAAAATGTTTTTATGCATTTTTCTTACTTGAATTAAGTAATAAAAAGATATTTTAAAACGTTTAGAAGGTAGTTGGTTGATTGTTGCCGTATGACAACAATGCGCAATGGTGGCAAGTATCATATAGTAAAAAATAACACAACATGTATGAGATTATGAAGTTCCAAGTACTGCATTCTCCAGACTATAAGTTGCAGAGTTTTTTTTTTTTGCCATGTAGTAAGCATGTAAAAGTGATATCTTCTAATAAGGAATTACAGTTGTAAAAAGGTATGTGGATGGATTTACTCAGTCAAAATACATACACAAATGAAATTCAAATATGTTTTGGGTGAAGTATCTTCTTAAAAAAATAAGAGTTCAAAAATAAGGTGCAATTGCAAAATGTCTGAAATTACAACAGTTTTTCTTACTTTGAATGTGAAAAAATGTAAATATACTATTAGAGAAGCCTAGTGTCTTTTTTTTCCATTCATGAATGTTCATACTACAGTTCCATTATCGCATGTTGTTGCCATATGGCAACAATTTCATTTGACCATTTAACAGAATACTCAAAATATATAAACTTGCTTAAATGACAATTTGTTTTTTTACTTATCTCAAATATTGTTTACATTTTTTCCTTTAAGTAGTTTTGCCTAAATATTGAAAAATGAGGCACATTTTGAGAGCCCTTCGATGATGACCTACGCCAAGATATGTCTAGAAACATCTAGAAATTGGAGATTAATTAATTTTGCCATATGGGAATATCATGCAGTAAAGGGTTAACACTTTTTTATGATGTCCTCCATGAAATGCTCATCAGGTCATATCTGATCATTTCAGACTATCAGCTAACAACAACTGAAAGGCAAACAAACAAAAAAAACCTTCCCCAGTGTGTGTGTAGATATTTTACAAACACATTTACACTGAAATTCAATGTAAATGGTGCAAATGTATATGGCACACTTATAGAACTCAATGCAATCTTTTGCTTTGTATTTGACGTTGGTCCAAATTTTTTAGCTTTAGAAAACATTCACTTCTAGATGAGTGTGTGGGTACCACGTACTGTAGTGTGTGTTGTCCAGTTGAAATCCATGAAAACGGGCGTATATTTATAACTGATATACTCAGTAATACTATAATATTATACTTAATATAACATCTCAGAGCTGCTGTGGAGAAATCACAAACAGGTCAAACAGCTATCAGACCTGGCATCACAAGTCACCCTACAGATATCTACAGAAATCAAACAAGAATGGAAACTGAAAGGTGTCGTGTTCATATTTTCCCATGTGACTTCAACTATCTGAGACAAAATGTATCAGTTCAGGGTTTGGCTCTGTAACCAGCTGACTAAGGAAGTCAAATGGGCAACAAATCACTCCAGTCGATACAGTAATTGCATTGAGTAAGAGCATGCAGGCGTGTGTGAGGGAAAGCGCGAGTGTGTGTGTGTGTCTGTATACTGACTATGTTTCTGCCTCTGTGTCCTAAGTCAATTTACCCACCTCATATTCGTTCCTTATGTGCAACCTCTAGGTGAATGCGTGCTTAGTCTGTTCGTGTATGTACGAGTGCATCACATTAGTGCTCATCAACGTTAAACTGGTGAACATCGAAAACTGGAGAACAATATAAATCTGGTAGAAAGGAATAGATTGGAGGAAATAGACGGCTTGTCAGGTTGACGAATGATGAAATTGATTTGAACGCTCACAGCCGGGAGGATGTGCTGTATATTAGTTATCATCATCCTTTTTCTTTTCTTTCTATTCTTTTTTTTTTTTTTTTCCTTTTCCTAATCAAAAGCTGAAGGAAGACAGAAAACAGAAAGAAGGGAAAACCAGAAAGCAGACATGATGCAAACAGGCAAGCTGTGTCTGCACTATATTCTCACACTATACACGTTGCCCTTGGAAAAACGGAAAATCGAACACTAGGTTAAATAGAAATAGCAAATTATCAAAATTTTCTAAAGGAGCAAGTGCTAATTTTGAAAACACAACATTACTGATTTTAACATTTTGGTTTTTTGGATGTATTAGTATTCTAGGGCTCCCTGGGATAGACTCCAGGTTTCCCCGTGACCCTGAAGGAAGGATAAGCGGTATAGAAGATGGATGGATGGATGGATATTATTCTAGGTTACTCAGTGAACCTTTTAGAAAAATTTAAGTGCTGTGGTTTCTGGTGGGTTTTTTTTGTTTTGCATTCCACTATGTAATGCATGTTGCGACAGTGACAAGCGTTCCACACTTCGTTTTTCAGTGATGCGGGCAGTAATAGCACACTACATCTCACTGACTTTTCCAGTGTGAACACACTACATGCATACAAAGTACATACAGCTATAGGTTCAGTCACTGTATATAACCCCATACGCGATATAGGTGAAAGAGGCAAGGTTTAATCTGTTTTCTCTTCATATACTCATTCAGTTTTTTCATTCATTTATAAATGGCATACTGTAAGTCCATATGGGTTAGACATGTGCCACATTTCACAAACATGTTGTCTGATATTATCAATAATGTATATAAGATTTTTTAAAATCTTTTAATTCAATCAGTCATGCACTTGATCAGTGATGTGCGCCGCTGAAAATCTCGTTTAATGGAAGAGAGGCGTAAGGTGAAGGGTACAGAAGATGAGAACACACACATGAGGTAATAGGTTTGTTGTGGAGGTATTTATTTGAGTGTGTGTGTGTGTGTGTGTGTGTTGGCAGTAAACAGACGAGGTTGAGTCTGTTTAACCGCAGGGCATTTTCAATTTGTACATGTGTCCTGTGACACATTTGTCCTCTGTGTGTGTGTGTGTGTGTGTGTGTGTGAGAGAGAGAGAGGGAGAGAGAGAGAGAGAGAGAGAGAGAAAGAGAGAAAGTTTATTCTGTTGTCTCCATTTGAAAAATGTTGCCATGTTATTTTCATCATTCACATGCACATTGCTGAATACAGTGGTAGAATAGTAGTTCCTTGGTTTTCTCTTGTTTCTCTCTAGATTTAAACTGTTAGTCCTATATGGGGGGAAAAAAAACCTAAACAGACCAGTAGTTTATGGTTGTGTAGGCATGTTGATGAACAAGTGGAGTATCTGTTCAAGTGGTTGATCATACTGAAATATTTTGCATGAAAAAGCATGAGCAACACAATGGCCGAACCAGGCTTATTCACAAAGCTTTAATCATACAGTGGTTTGCAGACAATATTACAGTACAATGTGAGATAACATGGGAATAATAGGAAAATATAGCTGTGGGCCTTCAGATCTAAATTAAGAAGCCAACTCATACCTCTCAAAGCCATAAACTTTTGCCTATTTTCTAGTGGACGAGGAAGAGAAGGCGGGAGATTAAGGGGTCATCTGAGGATGTTGAGATGTTCCTGTGCTTGCTAGTTCACGACTAGCACATTGCATTGGATTCCTCCAATCTGACTCCTATGAAAGAAAGGGGGTTGGGGGTTATGTAGAATGTGCTTTTAATCAGTCTAGGGCTAACGATTATTTTCATAATCAATTGTTTGGCCGATTATTTTTTGTTCGGTTAATCGGATGGGGGGGGGGGGCTTTGAGTACCAATTTTTTTTGTCTATTTAAAATATAATCCACAAACTGAGTGTTATAAATGTAAACTTCAGACTTATGCAATTTTATATATTTTTTATACAATTATATAAGACTGAAAAGAACCCAATACACACAGACACACACCAGAATATATATTATTCCTTTAGGACTGTAGTTTAATTCAGTGCTTTTTGTGCATCCATAAAAAAATAATGCATAAATACTTATAAATAACATAAACTAAGTATATAGCTAAGTATATAAACAGTAAACTGAAGAAAGTCATTGTCGTTGACTCTGGGTATCTGCTAAAGCTAGCGGCGTCACATTACGTGCGTATGACGTCATGTGCCGTCGACTAGGAAGCGGCTTTTACTTCCGGTTAGTAAAAAAACCCGCTAGTGTTCCATTTGAGATGATACTACCTTTCTAAAATCCACACACTAGATGGTAGAGTACATAATGCATAGTGTAAGTGTATAGTGCGTCATTTGGGACACAGCTTCAGTATTTACTCTCTGAAGCGTGTTTTCGGAACAGAAGTAACATAGTGAGTAAACGCACCCCGTGCTGTGCGCAGACCGACTAATCAATAATGAGATTCATTGACAACGGTTTTCATAATCGATTATTATTGATTTCATCGATTAGTTGTTGCATCTCTAAATCAGTCCGTACAGGATTTCACAAGAGTGATTGTTGCGGTGGTAAAACTTGATTTTGCTGCGGCTTTTAAAAAAATGTTGGGATGCAATTTGTGGAGCTTCTTGTGCTTTTTTGCGGAAAACTACTTGAAATGGAGAAATTGCAATCTCACAAAATTGTTTTGCACGGTCTTTCACAGTGATATTTGTTGATAAAGGCGACCTTTTATCTGTACTCTCGCTCGACGCACGTGAATCAAAGAGGGCTTTGGCTGAATGCGTGTTGTGATGACATCACATGACGCGTCTCGGCCCAAATCTGTGGAAAATCTGCGGTAGTTTTGAAAAATTGCAAGCTCCAAATATTGCAGACTTTCCTTGATTTCGCATTCATTTCTGCAATCACAAAATCCTGGAGGGACTGATTAATATACATATTTAGATTAGGATTTATGATCGGGGGGGAAAGCGATTTGTGGATATACTAATTTTAGGATACAGATGTTAACAGATGTTGGTGTGATTAAAATTTTAGGTCAGTTGTCTGTTTCTAGATGGAAGCTCAGGTTTTTATAGACTCTCATATGTTTAGATTCTGTTAAGAATTATTATTAATGTGATAAAAACACAATAGTGTTTCATGATGTGGAGCAAGTGTGTGATTATGTTTTTAAAACAAAATTCCCCTATGGATTCAATGTGTCCCTTAAATCCCCATCATTACATAAACTTTGCAGATGCTCCCTCACCACAGAAAACCTCATTTAGTAACCGCGCTTTCTCTTACTCTTTCTCTCTCGTACACACTCTCTCTGACCTTCGCAATAGTCATCAACATCCTTTCCCCATCCATCTCTCTGTCCTGACATTTCTTTCAAATCTTATTAAACCGTATTTGCGCCAACATATTTACCTGTCTCTGGTTCAAAATACCTGGCAAGAATCTGATCTTAACAGGGTACCGTGTGTGGTGTAGTAATAAATCACAAACTAACCCACAAAATGTGGCGTATACAGTACGATTAGAGGCAACAATATGGTAAGGATTAAAACACAATAGGGCAGGCAATTATAGGAAAATAGTCAGTGTCAGGTTGGTGTCAAATGACGTGAAGTGAAGTCGCTGTTACCACTCCGAAGTTGATTCGTTTCCTGTAACATCACATCCCGAAGTGATTTATTCCCCTTATACCAGAGCAATGAATACAATTCTTATTCATTAATGAATTATACATCGTGCTTTTTTTTCTGTTTATAGTTACATTTAATGTTGTGGAACATCCGCAAATCAGCTGCAAAGTTCATTCCTGTTATCACTTCTGTTACGACAGCTCAAAAAAGTCGTTCCTAAATCTTTTTTGTCTTTTGAAGTTAATAAGTCAAAAGAAATTCCAGGGTTTTCATGTTGCCAAGAAACTACAAAACCCTCCACTCTGAAGACTTTCCTGTGTTACAGCTTTACCTCCGAGTGTTACACTGACACTGGACACTCTTTCTAAAAATGCTAGCATTACAGAAAGCTTCACAATATCAACAATTACACCCATATATATATATATATATATATATATCTATATATATATATATATATATATATATATATAAAAATAATGATCAAAGTTACAATAGCAACGGTGATGGATCTATTGTGCACTGCTGGAGCATTCATAGTTGTCACGTGAGCAGAGAGTTGTTCAGTTCAGTTTGGAAAAGAAAGTATGTGCATCCGAGCAGCAGCATTATGTCAAGATATTTAATACAGCAACCTTTCAATATTCTGCTATCTCAGGATCTTCAGAAATTTAGCAAAGAGACTGGAGTGGTACAAGGAACCTCTACGCTACTCTGGTTCTTGTACCAGGGCATTTTATCCAGCACCTTCTTGCCTGGCAGCTAAGACTTAGCCATGTGTGAATAATGTAAAAATCTGTCCATAGAAATAATAATAATAAGAAGAAGAAGAAGAAGAATAGTAATAATAATAAAAATAATAATAACAACACCAATAATAATAATAATAATAATAATAATAATAATAATAATAACAACAACAATAATAATACAAATAATAATAATAATAATAATAATTATTATTATTATTATTATTATTATTATCATTATTATTATTATCCAGCCAGCTATCTATTTTCTGTACCACTTATCCTACACAGGGTCGCGGGGAGCCTGGAGCCTGGAGCCTGTCCCAGGGGACTGGGGGCACGAGGAAGGGGACACCCTGGATGGGGTGCCAACCCATCGCAGGGCACAATCACACACACTCACAAATTATTATTATTATTATTATTATTATTATTATTATTATTATAGGTTTCTGTTTGATATTCTCTATATATTGTAGATACTGTAGATTTACTGTAATAGTGATTCTCACTTGTGTTCATTTAGGTATCAGCTTTGACACAATAGTTTATCCTACAATTTTTTAGAAGAAATAATGCGGTGCGGGGAAAAAAACAAGCTTTTTCTAAGATTAAAGGAGACATCAGTAGGATTTAAACACACATCTCCAGAGCACAGGGTGAACACTTTTTCACGGCATCACCTGGAAACTTCTTGTTGATACTAAAACATTTTCCTTTGTATTTTTCACTGGTTATTTCATCTCGTCTTTGCTGAGATCTCTAATAAAACGTAACAGGAGTTATATGATAAGATACTGTAGTGTTTTTTTTCTCAGGAGCAAAAACCTTAAGCAGACAACGTCTCCCTTTTCCATCCATCTGATTTCATTACCGTCAAGGAGAAATTATAGAGATACTGTAATAAAGAGTCTTTTTTTCCCCTATGGTGTTTCTCATTTCTCCAGATCCGTAGGCATATTTGAAGGTATTGTGTCGCTTGCTGGAAGGTTTCCGGTGACACGCAGGGTCTTGCATTATTGAGGGTGATTTATAGAAAAGTCTGGCCTTGTTATAACAATATATATGTATGTTTAAGCTAAATCAATATCTATTCCTTCCGTCTCCGGGACATTTATCATGCAGGCGCACATAGTACAATTTCCTTTTATCGCTTACACTCTAATGTTTACATAATCCCCAAAAGTTCAGTCAAGTATCTCATCCATTTAACAAAATCGTATTACACTTGAAACCTTGACGTTTGGAAGGCTTGAGTAAGACTTTTTCAGTACAGACTCCTAGTCAGTTTTAACTTACAGATTGTATATGGTTTTAGCCTCGGAAAAAAAATCCTCTGATTGTAATCTGGCTTCTGCGCAAACTGTGAGAGAAAATGATTTTAAAAGAAAGATTAGACAAAGACTATAGAGAGATATCTGAAAGCTTGAATTTTTAACCGTCACCAAAGATGGCAAGATGAATAGAGGACCAGATATTAGGATGTGATGTTCCTTGGAGCGTTGCACTCTGAGATCATAAAAGGAGACAGAAGGGGCTTTGAGGAGTAGATAAGGTTGAGGAAGGGAAATATTTTATTCTGTGTCGCAGGCTATAGAAGGGAAAGCCCTTAAAGGGTCTGCATTTAATCCATCCCATCCCCCCATCGCCACACTCACTCCTCCAATCATTCGTATGGGAAAATTTCATATTTCACCCCCTTTTCACCTATCACCCTGCCCGTAAGCACATTAACCCTTCACACAAACCTCCCTCCCATCTCTGACCCAATTTTGGGTAATGAGGGGTAAGAGGGGTCCATTGTGTGTGTTCCACAGAAGAGAGAGAAGAGGAGGAAACGAAAAGACATGCAACCCCCCACCCACTTCATTGTACACGCCGCACACACACACACACACACACACACACACACACACACACACACACACACACTGCAGTCCCACATGGTTGTCAGATTGTGCGTATAAATGTGGGGGTCTGTTTGCTTCCTGGTTTTAAGGGTAATGGCTAATGATCTCGTAAAAGAATGAAAAGGAAAGAGAGAAGAGCAGGGAGATGAAAGGAAAAGGGGTGGAGAGGCAGACACAAAGAGGAGAGATAACAGGGACACCCGAGTGTATGTAAGTACATAGTTTGGTATGTGCGTGTGTGTGTGTGTGTGTGTGTGTGTGTGTGTGTGCATGAATGCATGTGTATGTATGTGTGTGTTTATTTGAGTTGTGTGTGTTAGTAAGTGCTATATGTTACAGGCTTCTGGATGAAATATTACTCTGTTTGATTGCATTGAGCATTCCGTTATCCAAATCCATTCATAACACACACACACACACACGCACACACATACACATCAAGTTTTAGAGTATATGTATACACACACACACACGCACAGAGCACATATGTTGCATCATTCTTTTTCTCTTTTCATTCTTAGTACTGCACGATTCCCGTAAATGGTCAGGAATTCTATTTTTAGTCCATTCTGTTTAACACGACAAGATCTGTTCATTCTTCTCTCCCACATCTTCAGACCTCTAGAGGGGAAAAAAAACAAAAAAAAAAACAATTCAAAGAATATTCCAGTTCAGTTGAGGTGGAATGGTTTCTTTCTTTCTTTCTTTCTTTCTTTCTTTTTATCTATCTCTCTCAGTCTCTCTCTCGCTTCCTTTCATACCATTCCCTGAAAAAAAAAAAACAGTCATAGATCATATTGGGGTTTTGACCATGTTTTCCTGCAATCTACTACAAAGAAATGTATACGCTCAATGTTTTTTTTTTTTTTACTCTAAGCTCAAAGTAATCAACTAAACCTTGGGTTTTCATTCACAATTAACATTCCATGGTTTTGGCATTAAGCCAGTAAGTGTAAGTAATCTAGGAGAAAGTCATATAATTCAAATACACAGTGGTGATTTATGATGCAGGCGATCAGCTTTTTTTTTTTTTTTTTCCCCTTCTCTAATGGAACACAGTCATTTAAATTTTTGATATGCACTTGGTTAGGATATTTGTAATAAAGGCCAAAATGAATGCAATTTATAATACTGAAGCTGTGATGTTCTTTTGGAAGAGAGTAATGTAGCTAATTTGGAAATGAGGAACATTAAGACTCCATGCACAATGCAGTTGGAATGACAAAAGCATGTCCCTCTCTAGTGACATTAGTGGTGTGTGATGCTTAGTGCTGCTTGGCAGGGGTAAGCCGGATACAAAAATGTAGGTGACTTTGCGTGAACCACTAGTAATTAACAGTGACTTTGGTCTATTCACTTTTCAAGAATCAACACACCTTCATTTCCAGAGAGAAGCAGACTGTGAGAGAGATGAAGACAGGTTATGAAAGCAGGTTAGCACTGATGAGCGTTCTGCTGAGCATGTGCTCGTTCTGCCGTTCTCAACTGCCCAAGGGGAGGGCACAAGTGATGAGACAACTGTGTGTGTGTGTGTGTGTGTGTGTGCTTCAGACACGTGGCAGGGCCAACTACAAGACCACAAAGTCACTAAATGGACTCAGCAATTTTGAATTCACAGTGCTGGCTGCAAATTTTATAACACTGCATGAAGGATTGTATGGTCACATTCTGCCCTACAATGTAAGCTCATTGTACCAAAGAAAGTCTATACTTTGGTAATATCAGTGCCAGATATGCAGTATAGCACCCAGCTTTAGATCAAAACGTATTAGCGGTGTAATGATCAAATGATTTGGACTGATGCATTCATTTTTAAAGTGAAAATTTATATTTTTTTAAACTGATGTGTAAATCAGTCCCTCCAGAATTTTCGCAATTTTGCGATTGCAGAAATGAATGCAAAATCAAGCAAACACCGCACTATTCGGAAGAGCTCGCAATTTTTCCGAATTACAGCGGCTTTTCTGCAGAAAATGTGTCACGTCACGTCATCACGATGCGCGTTCGGCAAAAGCCCTCTTCGATTCACGTGCGTCGAACACGAGTACAGATAAAAGGTCTCATTTACCAACAAACATCACTGCAAAAGAGCGTGCAAAACAATTGCGTGCAAGTTCAATTTTGCCAGTAGTTTTCCGCAATAAAAACACAAAAAACTCAACAAGCAAACATTTTTTACCACAACAATCACAAAAAACTCAGCCAAATCCTCTACGGAATGGTAAATAGGCTAGCAAGGTGATTTGCCCATAACTCTGATACTTAAAATAGTCCTTCTCTACATCATAAGCATTCACAAATGAATGTTAGGCTTACCCCAGATTGGCCACGTATCGATCAGATGCTACTAAATAAAATAGTTATATATTGTATCATTCAATATATAATTCAGATTCAATGGTATCATCAAATAACCACGATATATAATAACACGTGGAAACCTGAAGTTTACACCTCTAGTGCATACGCTTCATGTTTAAGCTCTTGTAAATTGGTCGTTCCATGAAATGTGCAGCCTTTCAAATGTGTATAAATCATTGACAATAAAAGCTAACATTGCAGTGAATATAGTGATATATATATATATATATATATATAATTATTGATGTGAGCTGTTACACTGTGAGATATACATACAATTATTTCAATGTCATCCTGTTCATAACTACTGTAAAATCATAATGCGTTACTAAATTCTCCCCATTAATTAGTGTTGGAAATTGTGTCATTCCTTACCTTACCTAATAAAGTCATTGTTTTTTTGCTTTAATTCCTACCGTTTCCAGGAATACAAGTCTTCCTATTTTAGTACAGAGGTTAGAGAATAGTTATCGATGGGAATGGATGTTCAGGGTCACGGCCAGTTTTGGGTTTGAGGTCTTTTAAAAGTCGTTGCGAATGTAAGCATTGGTGTCTACATGGGTTACGTTCAAACTGTTTTATAAAAACAAGGTTTCCATTAGTAACAACAATATTTCTCTGTCAGTCAGTCAAGCACAATTTATAATATATATTTAGAAAAACAGGAAATTTCCAGAACCTAAGATTACAGATTAAAATGAACATTTTAAGGTTTGTAGTTTTAGCGTGTCCTGTTTTGGGTATGTTCCATTCGAAACAATCACAGCCTTATTCCCACACTTCAAATTTCCCACTGGTCCCCACATTCAGGCATGATGTGTAACAGCTGAGAGTACTTACAGATCTCCTACGATAATCATTCAACATGGTGTATCACAAAAGTCTTGACGATCTGTGATTGCAGTGTTTTGTGTAGTGTATAGTGAAGTTACTCATTTAATATATATTGCAACTACATTATCATTATCATAAAAACCAAAAGAATTAATATGGTCTTACATTAACCCCCTCTTACATTAAGCACGCTGTACACAAGAAAATCCCGACCTCAGTGTTCTGAATCCTTCTTTTTTATTGGATTGAAAATAGACTGAAGAGTTACAGTGTCTTGAAATATTCACGTTAACAGATCTTGAGATCATTTTCAAACTTGGATTAATGTTATTTATTGACTTGTGAAATGTTTTCCTATTTTTTTTTTTTTAAAATCTAATTTGTATTGATGAATTCATTGTTATTTTAGTTTCCTTGTTACATGCTCAACGCAGTAAACGTGATGCCTCATAACTCATGTTTGAGTGGAGATGTTATCGTTTGCCATTATGTCTGTGAATGAGAGTCTTCTTCAAAATTCCTTTGTCTGGAATGTTACCTTCATGTCACACATTGGCTGCAGTTTTCATGGAGTGACACAAATGTCACATGTTATATATGTTGTTGAACAGGTTAGATGTTCACGCTGTTTCACTCAGATCTTTCACACCAGTCTTTAACATACATTCAGTCACTCAGACACTTTACTCTTGTCACTTTTCGTACTTGGATAATAAAACTATATACTATAATTCTTATATAGGGTTTATTTGATCTTATTTAATTTATTTTTTAGATATTGCTTATTAAGTTATGTTGCTTTATTTTTCTATTTTAGATGCACTATTTCTAATATTTTTCTACACTTCCTGTTTTATAATCATTTATGTTCCTTCTGTTACTTTAAACGGTTATACAGAACTATTCTTTGCCAACGGCAAAAAAATTTTTTCCCTCTGGAATAAATAAAGTCTTATCTTGTCTTATCAGGAGTTTGATGACTTCCCTGCTCTAACACACCTACTAAACCCGGTAGTGATTGGTCACAAGATGTTAGCTAATGTTCTTTAACAGTAATTTTGACAATAAGTTCCAGCAGAAATGCTTATAATTATAGCACTTGTTCTAATACATCACTGTGTTTATAGCATACAGCGCCCTCCAGTAATATTGGCACCCTTGGTAAATATGAGCAAAGAAGCCTGTGAAAAATTGTCTTTATTGTTTAACCTTTTGATCTTTTGTTAAAAAAATTCACAAAAATACTCTGCTCTCATGGATATCAAAGAATTGCAAACACAGAACAGGTTTATGTATAAAAAAAAAATCTTTGTTAAATATAGGTGTGCAACAATGATTAGCCCCCCTATGAATTCATATGAAAAAGATATATTCTAAGTATATTCCCATTGATGTTTTACATTTTTTAGTACACCTGAGTGACTAGGATTGTTCAGCCATGACTTTCTGTTTCACAGGGGTATAAATATATGGTAACACATAGGCTAACACATAGGCCAGTTGTTTGGAAGGGTTTAAAAAAACCCAAAAAACTCTACTCTCATCTAAAAACCTCATGCCCATGGTTAAATATGGTGGTGGCTCTTTAATATTTTGGGGCTGTTTTTGTGCCAGAGGACCTGGACATTTTGTTAGGATACAATGCATCATGGACTGTATCAAATATCAACAGATATTAAATGAAAACCTGACTGAATCTGCCAGAAAGCTTAAAATGGGATTGGATTTTTCAGCAGGACAGTGATCCAAAACATACATCAAAATCAACACAAAAATGGTTTACTGACCACAAAATCAAGGTCCTGCCATGGCCATCCCAGTCCCCTGACCTGAAACCCATAGAACACCTGTGGGGTGAACTGAAGAGGAGAGTCCACCAGCGTGTACCTCGAAATGTGAAGGATCTGGAGAGATTCTGTATGGAGGAATGGTCTCAGATCCCTTGCCCTGTATTCTCCAACCTCATCAGGCATTATAGGAGAAGACTCAGAGCTGTTATCTTGGCAAAGGGAGGTAGCGCAAAATATTGACTAAAATGGTGACAATAATTGTTGCGTACCTAGATTTGACAACAATATTTTTGGATAAACATGTGTTCTGTTTGCAATTGTTTGATATTCATGAGAACAGAGTAGTTTTTTTGTTTGTTTGTTTTTTGTTTTCTTAACAAAAGATCAAAAGATTAAACAATAAAGACAATGTTTTACTCCCTTATTTGCTCATATTTACCAAGGATGCCAATATTAGTGGAGGGTACTGTATATTGCATTTTTTTAAAGGAGTCTCCAGTGTCTGTCTTTTATACCAGAGTAAGCTTTCAAGACAAAAATTCAAGACAAAATTCAAGACAAAAGGCTGATGAGAGAAAAAAAAAAATGATATAACATAAGGGATAACAGAAACTAACTTGTGTTGTGGATGTTCGCCCAACTTTCCTATGAATGAAAACAACTACAAATTGTTATAATGTGAATAGCATTTGTGAATTGCTGTGGGAATAAGAGGAATAAAACATTCTGTTATTGGAAAATAATCAGCTTTGTGTTGGTAAAAGTAACCCTTCTCACACACCGTTATTGATTATTTTTCTATTACAGCACATAAGTTCTCGTATATAACAGTATTTTTAGAAGCCTGTATTCTGTATTCATGTGTGTGCATGCATGATTCACTCACTCACTCATCATTTGCTAGGTCTTTCGCCATCGTCATTGCTACTACTAGCACTCTTAGACACAGATGAGAGGTGAAGGGATAGCAGGGCCTGCTGGAAGGGAAGAACTGGGAAGAACGGCAGCACCATGCTCAGATTCAAAGCTCGACTTTCGGCAGAAGACATTAGGAAAGCCACAGGATTCCCTGTTCCAGCCTGATAGGCCAAGTACTTTAAGTGCATGTGAGGGTAATGGTTACTAAAATACAGGAACTTCACTGTAGATGAGTGACAATACTTTCTCTCTGCTTCTCAAACACTCTCTCTCTCTCTCTCTCTCGCCACCAAAATTATATCTGTATCCTGAATACCCTGACATTTCTCAGACTTGTCCTTATATAGCCATAGCAGTCAATACTTTAAATGTTTTATTGTGAGGCAAAATGTAAACATTTAGCTTTGAAAAATGAGTGGAGAGAATCCAGAGACTCTGTAAACATAGCACTGAGCAGCGGCAAAGCCTGTATTTCTAACAGAGGTATGAGGTCTGTGTGTGTGTTTGTGTGTGTGTGTGTGTGTGTGAGAGAGAGAGAGAGAGAGAGAGAGAGAGAGAGAGAGAAAGAGAGAGAGAAAGTGATTTCCTGCTGCCTTTCAAAGTAAGACTTTTAGTATCAGTATATGAGCTTAAAAGAACACAGACACAGGTTAACACAATGTTAATTTCAATCAGGAAGTCATCTACTACTGCAGATCTGCACTGATTTGTCCATATTATATAAGTAACCTATTTATCACATTGCTCACATCATGCTGGTTCTGATCAATTTGAAGCCTGCATTTATTCATGTCATTTTATTGTCCTTATTATAACCATTCTAGTCTTGTTAAATAGTAACAGTCGCAGCTATATAAGTGTATATCAGTGTATATCAGATTCACAAACATTTCAAACTTTCAGAAACTTGTGATGTTGTTTGCAATTTCTGCACTGTAACTCATATTTGAACTCTATGACATTTTTAAGTAAACAAACTGATAATTAATGTCAAGCCATGTCTTATAGCATGACCAAACTATTGTTTTCAATGTCATTAACGCTAATACCAAACCTGATACATCAGCAGTTTATTCAATAGCTATGTTTAACTTAAGATGCACTCTCGTTCATTCACTTTCCACTTTGTCTTTTGTAGAGTCTGTGAACTTTGCCATCTGGGACACTGTCGTCCGACGCCATGAGCTGGAGCTTCCTGACGCGTCTGCTGGAGGAGATCCAAAATCATTCCACACCGGTGGGGAAACTCTGGCTGACAGCACTGGTCGTATTCCGCATTGTGTTGACGGCAGTGGGCGGAGAGTCCATCTACTATGACGAACAGAGCAAGTTTGTTTGCAACTCAGGCCAGCCTGGCTGTGAAAACGTCTGCTATGACTCCTTTGCACCGCTCTCACATGTCAGGTTCTGGGTCTTCCAGATCATCTTCTCTGCCATGCCATCACTTCTCTATATGGGTTATGCGGCTAATAAAATCTCCCACACCAAGGAGGGGCCAGGGACTGGGGATGGGGATTCAGCAGGAGGTGGAGCAGAAGGTGGGTACACACATCGGAGGCCAAGGAAGCTTTACTTTGCGGCACGTCAGCATCGAGCAGGGCACGAGAATTCAGGGGAGGAGAGAGAGGATGACCCAATGATCTATGAGGTACCTGAGATAGATAGCACTCGAAGGGAGCTTGTTCCACCACGCCCCAAGCCCAAAGAGCGGCATGATGGGCGGCAGCGCATACGGGATGATGGCCTGATGCGAGTGTATGTACTCCAGCTACTGACACGTTCAGCCCTGGAAGCGGCCTTCCTGGCTGGCCAGTATCTGCTGTATGGCTTTCATGTAGCACCCATCTTCGTGTGTACAGGTGAGCCTTGCCCGCACCGTGTGGACTGCTTTGTTTCACGCCCAACAGAGAAGACCATCTTCTTGCGCATTATGTATGGCGTCAGCTGCCTCTGCCTGTTACTCAACGTGTGGGAAATGATTCACCTTGGAGTGGGCACTATCAAAGATGCACTGCAAAAACGTCATGCTGCCACAGCTGAAGAAGAATACCAACTGGGCCTGCTGGGGCCCGGAGGCATGTCTGACAGAGTAAGCGGGCCAGCACTCAGCGAAGGAGAAATGGTGGATGATGTTGGGAACAGAGTCAGGGAGGCAGACTACGTGGGTTATCCGTTCACTTGGAGTACCCCATCTGCACCACCAGGCTATAACATCGTGATGAAGCCGGAAGCCCTGCCCTACACAGACCTGAGCAATGCCAAGATGGCATGCAAGCAGAACCGTGCCAACATCGCACAAGAGGAGCAGCAGCAGTTTGGATCCAACGAGGACAACTTCCCTTCGGCAAGTGATGCTCGGCCACCACCAGTCAACGAGGATGCTGTCCAGTTAGAGGCAGCTATTCAGGCCTATGCCCTCCAACACAGTGCCAGCAATAGCCATAATGAGATGCATGACAACCATAATAATGATGATAAGCCACAAAGTAACATCCCCACTGTTCCTCAGAAAGAGAGGAAACATCGGTTGAAACATGGCAAAGTAGGCAGTGCTGGGAGCAGCAGTAGTAGCAAATCTGGCGAGGGCAAACCATCTGTATGGATCTGAGACTATCTGTAGACAGTTCCATTTTGCAAAACCTTGCCGTTTACATAGATACCCACACACACACGCACAGATAATACAGTTTTTAGGTATACTGTATACACTGTATATTTATTGGTATAGCATATATTTTGTGCCTTATGATCCAGGGCATTCTGGATGAGTGAAAGTATACTTTTGACTGATCTTCTGGTCTTCCTGTTGTTTGAACTAAGTCATTTCTATATCAGCGCTTGGCCATAACATTTTTTTAAGAAACATATTTGATAAAAAGGACTTTGATACTGATGATACTGGTGTGAGAAGCTCCCAAGTCTTTCTGGGATTTGGCAAGGAAATCCCAAACCAAAATAGTTCTTCAAACTGGAGCTACAACATCTATAGATGCACCGATCCCACATTTTCCAATTGCCATATAACACCACAGCTTGGGGTATCGGCTGCTATGCAATGCCAAGTTATGTGAAACACCAGAGGTGTTATGGTGACATGCTTTAGGACAATGTACGGTCTGTGTTCATGTCCAAGATCTGTGTTGTGTCATTCCACAGAACTTAACTGTAAATGACGTAAAATACATCAGTGGATCAAATCGGAATATATATCAAATCTGATCCAATGCTGATCAAGTGTTTAAGCCAATAATTAGTACCAGATCTGTACATCCCTAATGAGATCGCACTGTCAAATTTCACAATGATTTCTAATGCTGTGACATCGCACCGCAATGACGTCACACTGTGTTCATTTTATCCTTCCAGGACGGAGGGTGGATCTTGTTTAAAAAAAAAACGACACGTATATAGAAATGCCTACATATGCATGCACAGAACTCTTTTACCCTACATCAGCTCTTTTTCTTGCTTATTGACTCATGACACGGCAGAGAACAGGTCAATGCTGACATCCTACCATTCCCTGTTATTATCTCAGAGTCTTCACATAGAAAACTGTCACAGAGCCACGAAACTGTGGAAAGGCTGATTGTTTCGTCATACTGCCCCCTTCTGCATAACAGTAGTTATTTCAGTCAAGCAGCAGCAGAGATCTGGTAAAAAGCGGTTGAGTGGTGTAGTTTGTTAAAGTTGTCTTTGTACTGTAGTAATTATTGACATGTTCAGATATATTTACTCAGTCTCTAAGGGTTATAGGCACCTAATATCCAGTCACTGTGATGTCACTGGTACATTTTTATGCCCACACGTGCACTCATGCTTGAAAAGCCTGTGTATTGTGTGAAGTCTTCCATTTTGCCACATTCCAAGAATTTTTTTTTGTTGCCTTTTTATGCACCAGTATGAATGCTCTGGGAGACCAAATACTGTTGGCATGGATTCATCCTGCTGCTATGCCGTCATGCTAACGGTGCAGAAAAGGCCATATATAAATTCTGTATTACACGTGAGAGATGGAGAGGACAAAACCCTTTATATTTCAGCAATACTTTTCTGTAACGATGATTGTGAATTTGGGTGAAATTATTAATATAGAAAAGATTTTGCTCGTTTGTTGAATTTCAATATTTCAGTTTTTTTTTTAATATTGGTGTTTTTGTATGTGGACTTCCATTCAGTATTTATCATGCCTTTTTTTGGTTATGACAGTTTTGTAGGGGTTATTTCATTGCATTCAATTTTGTAACAAAAATGAAGCTCATTTTTGTATGAAGCTACGTATATACATACAAAAAAAAAACCCATATATAATCAAAGTGAAGTGTGCAATGTTACGGCCATTTGACTGACAATATTCTACAATATATTTAGATCTTGAAATCTTGTAATTAAACATGACTGGTACAGAAATAGATCTGAATTTGCACTTTGGGGAAAAAAGAATGTGAAGAAATGATGGTGGCAAATATCCAAACAATACTGGATAAAATCCAACTGCAGCTGTAGAAAAAGACATTTAACTGTGTGCATTCGGGCTCATATGACACACAGAGTAGGTAGGGAAATGGCCGCTAAACCATTTCTCGAGCAATTGTATTATTAAGAGCTCCAAGGAAAGTCACCTATGACACCATTTTGCCCAGTATATGGTGTTAGGATTTGTGAATCGCTATCCCGGAATGAGCCCTCAGAAAACTGTTAGGAAATTAATTGAGAATAGAGAACCTTCGTGTTACAATTCTTAAGAAGAGAGAAAGTAAAGTTACACAGAAAGACAGTGCCCTCGCCCCGCTACACACTTCCTGCACCGAGCGCTTGAGACAGTTTACCAAATGACACAGACACACAAAGTTCAAAAATGCAAGATCTCTCATTTATTCAAAGAAAAACAGAGTAAATATCATGCTTGACACACAGCAGAGACAATGGGTTAACTATTGATTGGCTAGGCGGAAGGGCATATTTACATAAAACAGGAAGCATATCAATGTAAGACAGGAACAATTACGTATATGGTTTTCAGGAAGTCATAGGAATATGGGCAAATGCTATTCAGGAAGACTAAAGGAATACGCAGATGGTGAGGGGCTTTATCTGTCTGTACCTGAGTTAACAGAGGAACAGTGTCTGTATTTATGCTTTGACCTGGATCAGGATGAACTCCTTAAAGATATTTCTTCCTCCTTGCTCTTTGTGTGAAGGCTACTGGCACAGTGCTTGGCCAGCACATCTTCTCAGCAGGGTCACTACAACTGATGGCACTGTATACGCTGATTACTCTTAAGAGTGTATATTCGTGTGCCTGTATTTCTTTCCACTGAATTAGGATATGGAATTTAAAATGTAAGATATCTGTAGAATATTTCTCCTTACTTGTCTTGTTGCCCTTTTTCTGACTTTTTAAAAGAATCTCTCATATCTGTTATACTTAAAAGAGAGAGAGAAAAAAAATCTTTTCTTAATGTGCCAAGCTGTAATGCCCAGTAAAGTACAATTATTTCCATTTTTGGAAACCCCCTTTTTTGGATTTCATGAAAATGCATGCCCAGAGCTATTTTGTTAATAAACATGTAAATTGAATAAATAAGTTTCTCAGTTTAATATGGTCCAGTGTTGGATGAATTACTCCAACTTTACTATAACAGCCTGCACAAAAAAGCACATATTTACTGTACATTCAAACAAAGATTCATTACTTTGCAAAAGGTGTTACCAAAATCTGTTGTCTAACATAACCAACAACTGCCTACATGTGTAGCAAACTTCGGTGGATAAAATATTTTGGTGTAATGTCTAGTAGACATGTTTTCCTTGCAAACATTTTGAATTAGTCACTAAGAACAAATCGGTATCAGTCAATCCTTTCATTCAGATGCTGTTCATGGGTGCTCAATTGCAAACCGTGAAAAAGAAGTGTGTAAACCAAAGCATTATATTTCAGTACATAAGCCTAACTAATTTTATGATTAACAAACAGAGATTTCATATTGTGTAACATTATATGTTTATCTAACTGTGTTGTTTTTTTTAAACATCTGTGAATCGTGTAAGTCGACTTCCTGCTAAAAAGTCCATCTTAACCAAAACACAAAACAACCCTCGTAAGAATGGTAAATGGTCTGCAGTTGTATCACACTTTTTTAACCTTAGCGGTTCCAAAGCGCTTTACACTGGTTCTCATTCACACACACACACCAACAGTAGCAGAGCTTGCCATCAGGAGCAACTTGTGGTTCAACGTCTTGCCCGAAGACACTTCAGCATGTGGAGTCACATGGGCCGGGAATCGAACCGCCAACCCTACGCTTAGTGGACAACCCGTTCTACGACCTGAGCAAAGCTGCTGTCTAACAAGTGCATTAGAGGGCATTTGTAATAAAATGCGGCCACATGCACTATTTTAGTGTATTTCACGGTTAAGTATATACTCTCTAGAAAAATACTGACCCTTTCCATGCTATTGTGCATGCCTACGCCTCCTTCAATCTGAGAAATCCACTTACTAACTAACAGATATTTTCTGCAGTTATGACTGCTCCAGCAAGGAAAACAGTACTCAGTGCTGTATCATGATCTAGGATTTCAATTCAAATACCTTGAGCTAACTGGCAATGTGGTAAAAAAAATTAACTGGCAAAAAGATCTAATTATTCGTAAAATTATACTTCATTATGCCCTGCTACACTTACAGCATTCCAGCAGTGCGCCTCGTTTAAATAACTACACACACTAAATGTTGATTCTGGAGTAACCCTTAAAGGTTCTATGTAAAAACCCTACAACAGAGTGTTTCCCTATCAGAAAGAGGTCCAAACGAGAACCTTTTCAGGAAACTAAGAACCTTAACAATACAAATAAATAACTGAAGAACTAAGAGTGTGGGAGTTCGCATTTGACCAGCAGATGGATAATCACATAGTTACCACCTCTGCTGCTTTCCACTAACTAGAAATACTCAGTAATTTTCAACTGCAAGGGTTTATACATTGTCCCATTGTGTGATCTTTAAACAGTAGATAAAAGTAGTATTTCCTCTATCATACAACTATAATTATCTCAGTGCTTTTAGGAAAGAAATGACCTTATCCCTGATTTTTCATCTTTATAAAGTCTTTATACTAAGAAGTAACTGCTTCAGCTTTTGTTAACTAATTCAGTGTTCTTTTCTTGCAAATTACACCAACTATTATTATTATTATTATTGTTGTTATTATTATTATTATTATTTGGATTTTTTTAAAAAGTGGAATAGTTAACCTGAAAAATGAATGGGTTAAATTGAGGAACAGTTTAATAGAGGGCATTCCACATAGTTTAATTTGTGCACTCCTGTAGATGGACCACACCCTTATTATGGAGATCCAGCAAGGCTTTAAACTCAGCTGGCATCGCATGCATTCTCTTGTTTACTGGTCGGTTATCATAATAGTGGTTGTTGAGTTTCTGGCCGGTGTACGGGTGTGTTCCAAAGGGCCAGAAGCCGGACAGATGGGCATTGTTGCAGAGCTCCAGTGCCAGGCTGGCCAGTGCTGAGGTGTAATGATGTAATTCCCCTTTCACGCCAAAATTCTACCAGGCTGGCCAGGTATGTCAGGTGAAAGAAGATGGGCCGTGGGCCATGATTGAAGTCCTCCAGTGAGTAGAGGGCACGCAGTGACACAGCCGTGTTCCGCCGAAATGAGAAGGCAGGCAGGAAGAGTAGAGCATCCCTATATAACTGCATATCCTCCACAAATGACCGCCGGTGCTCATTTAATGCATGGTACTTGCAAAGAATCAGAGATATTATTTAGGTGTTCTGTGTTATGTGCAGGTAAGATATGTCTGTATGGAATTACACATCTTCTCCTTGTATCTGTGTGGGTTTACTTCTGGTTTCCAGTTTCCTCCCACCACCCAAAAACATGCATGTACTATGATAAATTGCCCTTAGCTGTGAATGAGTGTGTGTGTGTGTGTGTGTGCAGGATGGCCTGGGATGGACTGCCGTATTATCCAGGGTGAATCTACCATCATGTGCCCAGTGTTCCTGGGATAGGCTCTGGATCCACCACACCCCTGACCAGGATAAACGAACGAATGAATGAATGAATGAATGAATGAATGAATGGTCCATTTCTGATATCCCTTATGTTTGAATAGTTGAACAATTTTAATTACTTCATTTATAAATTGAGGCTGTACAGATGTGAGTGGTAAAATCTTTAATAGCAGAAACACAGTGTGGTTTACATCTATTCAGCCTTTTAAACCAAGAGCTTGCTAGATTTCCCATGTGCTTTTGCTCAAAACTAAAAAGTAATCATAATAATAATTATATTCAGCCACTAAGGAGCTGTCTGGAAGATATGATTTACCTCAGCGGATTTAAAAAGAACTTCTAAATCAGAAAATCTTTCAGAAAATAAAAATTATATATTGTTATATTGATATTTCATCTTCAGGTGTAAATGAAATGCTTGAGTTGATAATGGTGAAGGATTGAAGCAGCATCTAGTGGCATCTCCGGGAAATTATCGTGTAAAATAAAACATAAAAACCAGACATCAATATTGTTAGAAGATTTGAATACAAATGTATTCATACCTGTCATGTAACAAGGAGGGAACTCTGGACTTCATTTCCCAGCAGCCACTGCACCATACTACATCACTGTGACATGACCACCTGCACCTGTATCACGTTTCTGTTTAATGAGCACTCCTATATATAGCCACTGTTTGTACTGCTTCTTCGGCCACACGTCCATGTTTAGTTTTTGCCACAGTATTTTGCCTCATGTTATTGTGGCGGTGTATTTTGTTTGTTTGTTTGTTTGTTTGTTTGTTTGTTTGTTTGTTTGTTTGTTTGTTTGTTTGTTTAATGTTAGAAGATCTGCACTGGCTTCCGTATCCATCTTTGTAACATGACAATACCTGAGAGGGAAATCTGCAGATAACAAACAGAAACTCTAAATATGGTACAATGAAAGCCGTTAAGACAAACAGTGATCGCAAGATATTCATCATCTTTGAAATCATCTGTGTTAGTGTACTGACAGACTGCCACAGTGTGTGTAGGAGGGTGGTGATGCTTTAAAAACACACCTTACAGTGGAAATAAAAAGTCTACACACCCCTATTAAAATAGCAGGGTTTTATGATGTAAAAAAAAGAAGAAAGAAACCAAGATAAATCATGTCAGATGTCAAAGCAAATAATAAATTGAAAATATATTTTTAAAAAAAACAAAAAAACAAATAGAAATATTTTAGACAGACAATAAGTGTTATTCTGTTACTTTGTTTAAGCACATTTATCTTGTAATACAGTACTCGGGTGGGGAAAAACACAACTCCCATAAATCGATCAATTATTCAAGATATCATTAACATGTGCTAACAGATTGCTTTGGTTCATTGTTTATTGTAGTGGTTTGTATTTGTCAAGCTGATCTCAGTCTCTCTTTCAAGTAGCACTTTGCACCAGAGTTCAGGCAAGGCCCGGAGGAGGCGTTCCAGCACAGTGGCATCAATTGAACAGATGGCCTGCCGAGCAAATCTTCAACCAATCAGGATTTGTGTTTAGCAGTCAGTGATCAAAAAGAAATATGGATTTTTCCAGCAGAATGTCAAAAATGTTTGAAGTTTGTGTGTGTGTGTGTGTGTGTGTGTGTGTGTGTTTTGCAGTATGTGGTCAGGCTGTTGCCACATCTTTGGTTCCAGAAGGGATCTACAAAATAAAACAAACAAACAAACATATTAAATCTGCAATCTGAGATCGGTTAATGACCGACGCTTAATAGTGCCTACTCAGCCTGGCTCAAGGTCCCTTCCCAGAACCTTCACACTAACTGTCCCTCAGTGGTGGAATGAACTTCCAACCTCAATCCGGACCACAGAATCTGTCACCATCTTCAAAAAACAGCTAAAGACCCACCTCTTCCATGAACACTTACTTAACTAACCCCTAAAATTCCAACCCCACATTATTTATAATAAAAATAAAAATTTTAATTACTCTGGCTCTTACACCTCGACTCTGCGCACTTTGCTTCTCTAGAACTCAATTATATATTTTGCATGGTAGCACTACTTGTATTGTTCTTGATATATCGCTTTGCTTGTATTTCTTCATTTGTAAGTCATTTTGGATAAAGGTGTCCACTAAATGAATAAATTAATAAATGTAAATTAAAATAAAGTAGAATGCCTTCATACATTCCTAACATCAGCCACTCAGGAGGACAGAAAGCACGAGTGCCTGAGTGTAAAGGAGAGAAACTCTCCACTGCTTCCTTCTGATTCTATTGTATATTTATTTTGAAATTATTACCTGCATACTTTCTGTACGGTGTGTCCTTCAGTAAATCTCCGCAGACAAAATCTATCATTTTGACTTGCATCATGTCGGTATTGATGAGTGGATTCTCGGCCTTGATGCTGCAATGTAACACTTTGCGGTCACAGCAGTGACGAGCCGCCTGAACCACTTGCAGCATGATGTCTCGTGTCTGTGTATCAGTTAGACAGCCGTCATGAAGTCTGGCGAAATCTTTGAGGGTCATACAGGGGCTGGGTCGTTCCAGGACCATGACGATGCGATCGGTCATTTCGAAATAGTCCAGCAGCTCCACCACGTTGCTGCGGCGAGGTGGCTTGGACACCATCTCCATTAGAGCCACCTCCAATGGCAGCTTGCGCCTCTCTCCGGGCTAAAATAAGGACAGACGTGGTTATCATGAGTTCTGTGTGAATACATCTAAACTATGATAAGCAGAGATGTTACAATGGATTGTTTTCCGTTATGTTCGCAGGAACCAGTAAACAGTCATATCATTTTGCTCTGTACTTGCACCAGCAGAACGTAAGTTGTGTTGTAGCCTAACTACCCACTACGTTGGAGTGTACAAAGAACCGTACTACAACGGATGTAGTATTTCCTGTTTGTAATCACACCGTGACTTATGATCAAACTCACATTCAGCTGGTGCAGCAGACCGTACTGCTCAAGTAAAAAATAAGGTTACTTACAATGATCAAGATGTTGGTCACGATGTTCTTGTCCACAGTTTTGATGGCAACCTGTTCACAAAATTATACAAAAAATAATTAGACATTCAAAGGACGATTTGGAAGAGGAATTAACATGCAGGAAGCTGTACAATCAAAACTACGCATGTTCAATGCTAACTAGCAGCTACTGTGGAGTGCGGTTTGTTTATGGGGGTGAGGGAGAACATTTACCTCTTTCCCATCTTCCACACGGATGCCTGCGTAGACAGATCCGAAGCTTCCCATTCTCAGCAGCTCTCCCGTGGCGCACCGTGAAGCAAACACGACTGTTAAGCAAACAATAATTCGGTTAATTGAAATCGAATGAAGGATGAAACAGCATCATGCTCAGTGTCCCGTCTCGCAATAACGAGGAAAGAACGAGACTTGTCTTGTTAACAACTATTATATTACAGCATTATTACGTTATCTTCTCTTTGCGTAGGGTAAAGCACCTTGAATATGAGTACCTAGTAAAAATAGTACAAGTCTTTATTTCTGTATATGCTAAAACGCAAAAATGATTAGATTTCAGTGCTGATTAGTGAGTTTACGAATCAGTGTGTGAGATTGCAGCTAATTTCACTGAGTTATGAGTAACCTAAACTACGCAACACTGTACAAAGCTCGCAATGTGAAAACGTTTGTGTCCAAATGGGGGATTTAACATACCCTCTGGGTCAGTCTGCTCCACATCAGGAGACTGCGGAGTGATGATCTTGTCACTCGTCCAGCTAGTTTCTGAGTTCTGAAGCTTGTACGCCATTTCAGAGCCGGTTGATGTTGAGTACTGCTCTGAGTCAGAATTAGCATCTGCGTCAGTAGCTTTGATTTATACAGCTGGCAAAGCTCTAGCAGCCACACAGGTTCTTGTTCTTCTGCCCCTTCTTGCAGCATGTTAAACAGCTACAATACAGATAATGAAAGTACATTAGGGATGAAGACTTTGCATTAAAAACCTGGAAACCGTTTCACAATCATTAATAATCTTATTTACCAAAATGAGCCGTTTAACAAAGCTTCTTTTGATTCTGCCGGGGAAGGTGATGACTGCCCTGGCAATGGTCTCGCAATACTGCATGGCTTCCTCGGGAAATTCAGCCTGGGTGAACCTGTTGGCGTGACACAACTTGAAGATCTAAGACAGTCATTCATTCTCGGTACAGCGGTTAAATTTGACCAATCAGTGCGCATGAAACAGAAATGTGGAGAAATTCCAACCTGTAAGTTTGGTTGGGCCAGGCCTGAGGTCAGAGACAGCACGTATTCGTAAACCTCGGTTCTCTCAACGGCTGAAGTCAGGACTGTCAGACCAAATGGCACACTGGTGCAAATACAAAAAATGTGTCAGTAGCAATTCAGGAAAGACATCACACACACACACACACACACACACACACACAAATACCTGTCATATCCGATCAATTCGAATTGACTACGTGTCCCCAGCTCCACTTTTGCCACCACGTAGCAGATGTGCGCTGCGAACGTCAGTCCTTTGAAGGCTGCAGATGAAGCATCAAACATGCATGTGAGGATCAGGGTCCATGAAACAGTTCAGGAAATGATTACAACATTTTCAGAAAAAAATTTGGTTACTGTGGAGCTTATCCATACCGAGATCATCTCCCATCTGAATCACGGCTTCTCTTCACTCATCATATGGGGCAGAGGAGCACAAAAGTTGTGCCAGAGAAAGGAACCAGTACTTCAGGTCCTCAGTTCCTCTCAGCTGTAGCAGAAATAGTCGTTTTAGTCAGTAGTCTGGCAAAAACAATGCAATCATATACAGACAAATGCTGATACTGATGTGTGATATAAGTTTTGATACCTTCTTCCTAATTAAGCCGTCTCCCTTGAAGAGGATTGTGGCGACTTGAGCCATCATCATGTTCTGTAAGAAATGTCATTATGTTACACATGCATTGTAGGTATTAGGGATGTAACTGAATATGAATAGCACAGCTACTAGATTTATTCTTTTAGGCACTTATTATAATTCAGAGAATCTTTACTTTCATGAAAAACACATTTGCTTACAAAGTTAAACACCACACATACTGAACTATAACACTTACTCCGTTCTGACGGCAGAACAAGTCCATAATCTGCCGAAAGAAGTAGGCCTCCATTTGGTCAAGTTCTTTAATCCGACTGAGACACTCCTCTACTTGGCACTTTATAAACTTCAGCAGGTCTCTCTATCTGCATCTTATTGCTGCAACAGATGTTGGAACACAGCTGGATTATGACGATTACTGCACACGATACGGTTGAAAACATTACTGCTTACAACAAATGTTCGATTTATCTTATATGAGAGGAGAAGAGAGTCTCACCTCATAAGAGGGCCAGGAAAAGCCACAATGTCAAACTCATCCAGGTCGCCATGATCAGTTTGATACATGTAGCTGGGCATCCCTGGAGTCAAATCCTCAGTTAGGGCTACAGACTAATTACATGACTCTATGCTTGTAGAAATCTTATTCATTTGACAGTTTTATACTGTTTCTTGTATTAATTGTGTCCAGGATTAAAAACTACAACCTTACATATTATAACGTTCCTCAGGACTAAACACTGGGCCTCAATCTTTCCCTTTTTTTTTTTTTTTTTTTTTTTTTTTTTTTTTTTTTTGCCTAACTAATGTCTGTTGTCTGTGAAATGTTAGAGTTCAGTCAGGTATCCCGTAAACTGTGGGAAATTAGCAATTAGCAACACATACATGGCTATTCAATCTAATTTTCCCAGCTCTCAAACAGAAACAGAAGGGTTCACACAGAAGAGATAAAGCCATACCGGCTCTCACCACTAGAGGTCAATGTGACCACAATGTCAATCTGTTTACACAGATAGTTTACACCTCTGTGAGATTTACTCTCATGAACCTTCTCTATAATGTCACTCTGGTTAAATATTACGGTTAAAAACAATGTCCTCGATGGTCTGTTTAAGGTTTGAGGAAAAATATCAAGGTATTATTTGTATTTAGTTAACCTTAGACATCATTTCTAACTGGACATCCCCCTCTGCTCAGCATGAGTGTGCAGTAGTTTACTCACCTAGTCGCTAAGAAGCAAGTACAATTTCTCACTGAAAGTTTCACTTGCTTTGAGAACTAGAAATGTCGTCTAGCTTGGAATATTGAAGACTATAGAATATAGAATGAAATGAACACACGTTCGAAAAGAAGTCGTCATAGCGACAGAAATGTTTCGTATTCTGTCTTGGCTCTGATCAAAACACCCGTGTGGTGTAATGTAAATCAGCTTTGCACTAATTAATCTATTTTTCTATTATTTTTGTTTTAACTGTCACCCTTCATCCATCCATCCATATTCTACCACTTACTCCTTCTTCAGGGTCATTTGACATGGCCATCTAGTGGGCTGAAGCTATAACGCTGCAATAGTGTTTTTATTATCCTGGAAAGCATGTATTCTTGGTATCGGTCTTCGTCCTTTTGTGCCAGACCCAAACAAAGCATGTAATTTGATAAATAAGTTCTGTGTCACTCCTGAGCTAAGCCTTTCAGTCTGCTAACTAGTCATTAACCCCGTACACTCCAACAATCTGTCCTCAAGACTAGTATTACATTCCTTACTTGCACAGCTACATGCCTTTCCAGTTAGTTAAACTGTAGTTACTAAATGATTCATATTAGTTAGTGAATCATATGCATTAATGTGACTAACAGTGAAAAGCTGAAAAAGAGCAGAAGTAGTTTTATACACACAGTGGATCTTAGCTGGGTCAGATTCACTCGAGTGGACTTGTTTTGTCGCATGATCAGATATTTATATCGGGCCCATGACATAATACACCCCGAGTGCGACATGAGGACTGCAGATGTGTCCAGAGCAATAAACTGCAATGTCTGTAATGTAAGACGCCTAAGACAGTGCTACAGGTGAGACAGGAAGGACAGCTGATTGTCCTTGCAGTGGAAAATTACCTGTAACCATGTGTCCCCCCCAGATGTGATCGAGAACTTGCAAATGCCTTGGTGGAAGAGTGGGGTAACATCTCACAGCATGAACTGGCAAATCTAGTGCAGTCCATGAGGATGAGATGCAGTACTTAAAGCAGCTGGTGGACACCAGATACTGACTGTTACTTTTGAAAGGGCCAGGCAGTGGCAACTAGGCAGTGTTGTGATTCAGTGGATCAGTGGTCAAATGTCTTTAACCAGTGAGCTACTACTGCCGTCTGTAACATTTTTCTTCAATGAGCATCCAATTTTAACTATATGCACCAAATTTGGTAGGATTATGGTTTTCTTACAAATTACAAATGCGTTACAAAAACCATTTTGCATTTTGACAAGTACTAAACTTTTAAATACTTCTCCTAGATGGTTCATTCGATTCATATCAAATCCGGTTAGGATGATGTCAAGATATCTATGATGTAAAATTTTTACATTTTTAAGGAATTTTCAAACCTCAAATTCCACTGCACATTGTGTACACACGTATGTTTTTTTTTTTCCATACATAGATTAGGTTATAAATGTCTAGGTATGTGGGGCATCATTCAGTGGATTTGAAAGAAATCTTTAAATGTGATTTTCTCCCTTTTTACTTTTAAGCATAACCGGACTTGAAAATGCTAGCACTTTACTTCTGGTTGTGATACATGCACAAGAGTATAATATATCAGTTCAGGCATGTAGTTTTCAGAACTATACATAGTAGAAAATATTGATCATGTGAAAGGTTTTTCTAGGCTGACACACATTTTACAGTACTCATGTGATACTGATGTGAAGATTATGAACAATTATGAAACAGTGACATATTGTCTTTAAAACCCCAAAAAACATAGACCAAAATGAAAAGTTTTCAACTGTATGTTTATTTTAAATCAATTGATTTTGTATAACAGAGGATTACATGTAGAAGGAAAGAGAATAAGAAAACTTATTTTTTGGTTTTGGTCTCATCTTCTTTGGAGAGGTTCTTGATGATCTCTTCCTTCTTGGCCTGAAGTCTTTCTTCTCGCCTTTTGCGGGCCTCTCTCGTCTTTGAGCGACGAGCTTCTGCTTGGTGACTACAGAAAGAAGGAATGAAAAAATGAGCTGTAAAACCATACCATCAGAAACGCTATTTTAGAAAAGGTGGAATCTGGCTTTGGATCGCTTAGCTTTCTTGTACTACTCTAATGTCTATTACAGGTTTGTTAGACGACCTCCTATTAACATTATTAACATGTCTTGCCAGGTAGCTGTATTCGCAGCAGGGGCTGAATGAGGACATAAAAAGGAATTTGCTTTATAGTGGGTCCCTTGTATTTGTTCAAAACTAGTATTACAACACACTAGAGCTGCAAAAACTAATCGATAAAATCGCTAATAATCGATTATGAACATTGTGGTCAAGGAATCTCATTATCGATTAGTTGGTCTGCGTGCGGTACGTTTACTCACTACGTTACTTCTGCTCGAAAACACGCTTCGGAGAGTAAATACTACAGTTGTGTCCCAAATGAAGTACTATACACTTAAACTATACACTGTGTACGCTACCGTCTAGTGCAGTGTTTCCGCGGACCCCTAGTGGTCAGTGGTGTAACTGCAAGTTCTAAATGAATAATATATTTTCTGGTGTGTGTCTGTGTGTATTGGGTTCTTTCTAGTCGTATATAATTGGACAAACAGTTGTGTAAAGTTTTAATCTTAAGTTTATATTTGTAACACTCAGTTTTTGGATTTTTTTTAAATAAATGAAAAAAATTGTACTGGAAGCCCCCCCCCCCCCCCCCCCCCCAGTCCGACAACACACGGCTAGTTTAGATCCCAACATATAAAATAACTACGTTTTACAATAAAATAAAAAAATATTTTAAATCATTTATTCTACAACACTGTGTAACACAACACTACTGCACCAATCTGACCACTGAGTGGTAGCATCATGAAGCAGGAACATTCGTGAACTTCCTCCTGATGGCCAGTACGCCCCATGTATGTAATGAATGTAAGTTGTCCAGTCCCTGAAGCAGCAAAGCAGCCCCAAACCATAACATTTCCACCACCGTTGGTATGAGATGCTTCTCCTGAAAAGCTGTCTTTGGTCTGCACCAAATATGTCTGCTGTTACTGTGACCAAACAACTCTATCTTTGATTCGTCTGTCCACAGCACATTATTCCAAAAGGCCTGGTCTTTGCCTATATGCTCATTAGCAAACTGTAGTCTTGCAAAAGCTTTTTCTGACACGCCTTCCATGCAGGTCAAATCTCTGCAATCTCTTTCTAATTGTAGTAGCATGCACTTTCACACCAACAGTTACAAGCAGATCCTGTGATGAAATTTTGGGGTTCTTAGAGACTTCTTTTTGCACCAGCCAGACAGCTCAAATTGGCAGACGGTCTGATCAAATCTACGCCATTTGTAGATGATTTTCCTCACAGTGGAATGATGTATTTCAAATAATTTGGAGATCTTTTTAAATCCCTTGCCAGACTCATAGGCATCCAAGACCTTTTTTCTGAAGGCCTTACAGACCTCTTTAGATCTTGGTATGATGACACCACACACCTCAATAACAAAGGGAACACCAGACACTAGATATGAGAGGGGTATATAAAAAAAGACAGGTTCCACCTGCACTCCCTAAGCAGGTTCTAATCACTGGCACCAAATCTTCAACACCTGATTCTAATTTTATGGATTGGAAGGTGTGATAAACATAGGGCTGTACGTACTATTTCCATGTGAATGATCAGGTTTTTTTTGTTAATCTAAATTGTGAAAATTACTACAAAATGTCAATTTTATGTGTGTGTAATTAGATAGAGTATATCAACTTTATTAATAGGCACTGTTTCAAAGAGGATCAAATGTTTGCTTGTCCAAATATATATAAAACTTTCCAAAATTTCCATGGGGTGTACTTATTTTTTCACATGACTGTGTATATGTGTGTGTGTGCCATAAACCAGAGAAAGTGGTTGCATTTTACACTTACGCCAGGTGTTTCTTGCGAGCCAGGTCGGCTTTGAGCTTGTGAATATGTTCCATCAATATCCGCTTGTTCTTGAACACATTTCCCTTCACCTTCAGATACAGGATGTGGTACCTGAGAAGGTAGACACAGTTATACATATTGGAGTGTTTCCATATTATACTTTCACTGGGAGCAAACCAGTCATGGCATTATCCATTATAAAACACGCCCTCTTGTGTTCTGCGGCTTTTATATAGTGCCACGAAAAACTTTTTACCCCCAATTTTTTTGACTTCACACTTAATTGTTTCAAATTTTCCAACAAAATTTAATACAAGACAATCGGAGTTAACACAAAATACTGTTTTAAATGATTGTTTCATTTATGGAAGGAAACAATTTATGCAACACCAACTGGCCCTGTGTGAAAAAGTAACTGCCTCCTTAGTTAAACAATAGAAACTTGAATTACCCAGCAATATTATTACCCACCATATTCAAAATGCTAAAAAAAAAAAAAAAAAAAAGGACACACTAAGTGTTAACTGGTATGGGAGTTATAAAAGTTGCTGATAAAGTTGGAACAACCAGATAAGGTTTTAAGCTTAGGGGGCAGTTACATTTTTACATGGGTGATGCAGTTGTTGCATGACCCTTTCCCTTCAATAAATGGAATGATTGTTTAAAAAGCTTACATTTTTTATAAGGACCTGAAATCATTTACTGTGATAAATATGGAAAAATAGAGGAAATCAGGAGGGGGCAAATATTTTTTTTCATGACGCTGCATAACAATTTACAGTGCAAAGGAAAAAAAAGCCAAGTGAAGAAACTACAAAACTTGTTACAGATCTATCTATTTTTAAAATCTGCCCATTTTTCCACCACAAAAACTAGTTCCACAATATTATTACAGAAGAGTGAAAAAAAGACATTTTGCCAAGTCTATAGACTAGCAACTACTCTGTAAGCTTAATTATCCTACACCTCAGCACAACAGGCAACAGAGTGCAAAGACAATCTGTCTTTATACTCCGCCTTCAGAGTAAAATTCCCTCGTAGTATCATGAACAATTTTCTCCAACCTGCAAACGAACAGCTCTTGTGTTTTGTCTGCCACCTAGCGGCAAGAATAATTATATGCATGATATGTTACCACATAAAATGCTAAAAGGTAAATAGACATTCACAAAAACAACTGTAGGTTATAACATTACTCAGTGGTCACAGTTAAAATAATAATAAGGAGAAGAAGACGAAGAAGAAGAAGAGGAAGAAGAAGAAGAAACACTTATTCAGAATATGACCAAAAGCTACAAGATGTTATCTTTTCTAACACATGTATTTTCTTTTATTTATTTATTTATGTATTCTATTTATTTATTTATTTATCTATGTATTCATGAAGTTATGGTTAATGATTCTGATATATTAGGAACAGCTTTAAGTAATGTGAACATTGATACCACTTAGCACCCTGTGGTCAGTGAAACTATAAAAATTTGGTGGAAAAACGTGTTATCGTATATAACAGGAAGGCTAGAACCCTATTCAACCCATTCAAGGGACAGCTGTGGCTCAGGTAGTAGAGCGGGTTATTCGATTCCCAGCCCACGTGACTCCACATGCCGAAGTGGGCGAGACACCGAACCCCAAGTTGCTCCCGATGGCAAGCTAGCGCCTTGCATAACAGCTGTGCTACCATTGGACCACTGGTATATGAGTGTGTGTGTGAATGGGTGAATGAGAAACAGTTTAAAGTGCTTTGCAGAATCGCTAAAGTTAAAAAAGCGCTATACAAGTGCAGACCATTTATTCAACCAATCACACTGGGTGCCTAAAACTAACATTTAGTATAATTAATTTATACTTAGTATAATAAAGTTCTAATTTTAAATAAATAAATAAATAAATAAATAAATAAATTCCTTGTAGGGTGGCAGCTGATTTATGTTTTCTAAGAGTCTGTGTTTAAAATCTTGGTTCTATGAATCCATATTTTAGTTGTAAATCCCTAACAACTCTGCAGTTAATGTAGTCACAAAGTTAGAATGTTTTTTTTTTTTTTTTAAAAAACTAAAGACTCACATGTGTCTGTCGATCTTCTTGCCCTCTCTGTAGCGTGTGAGCAGCCTGCGCAGAATTCGCATCCGTCTCATCCAGCACAGCTTCTCTGGCATGCGAGCGTTTGCTGTGCCCTTCCTCTTACCTGTTCATTCCACATCAACTCAACCTTATAAACATGCACTTTCAGACACAGTGACAGATTTAATAGTCTTAAAATCGCAACAGCAACCATATTATGCGTTGACAGTAATATTCCCTCAACTGCTGGAATACACCTGTTGTTTTATCTTGAACTATAAGGTGAATGTATCTGAGATAGTTAAATATGTCGGCAGGTGACCCATAAGGTGCTAAAATATTTCACCTGAACCTGCAACTAATGACCACTAGATGGAGCATTGTGCATTTTAATTAGCATTGATGAAATGTATGAGAAAGCTAGGCTACTACAAATATTACAAAATTGTTGGTTCTTATGATACAGATGAGAGGGTAAAGCTGTGTATTTGATATGAAGAGTATTTAATAGTGAATTGTATGTAATATACTGCCTGCACAGGACTATCAATATGGAGTAACTACACTCACCATCCACTTCATTACGAACACCTGTACACCTGCATGTTCAAATCAGGTTCCACTCCTGTCAGCCAAGAACAAGAATCTGAGGCTATCATGGGCAGAGTCTCAGCCAAACTGGACAGATTAGAAGAAGGAGAAAAAAAAAATCACCTGATCTTCAACTGTACAGTGTGGGTGAGTCTGTGCCCATGATAGCCTCAGATTCTTGTTTTTGGCTGACAGGAGTAGAATCGGATGTGGTTTTGTCCCGTTGTAGCTCATCCACCTCAAGGTTTGACGTGTTGTATGTTTCCGAGATGCTTTTCTGCTCACCACGGTTGTAAAGAGTGCTTATTTGAGTTCCTGTAGACTTCCTGTCAGCTCAGACCACTCTATGTAATCTCAGAGACTCGTGTTGTGTCTGAAATACTCAAACCAACCCATCTGGCACCAATAACCATGCCATGGTTAAAGTCACAGAGATCACATTTTTTCTTCATTCTGATTTTTAATGCAAACCTTAACTCTCGAACATGATCTCTTGAACTGTGCCTGCATGATATTTTTTGCGGTGTGCTTCTGCCAAATGATTGGCATCATCAGTCATAACCATGACTGGTTAGATATTTGCATGAACTTGCAAGTGTTCCTAATAAAGTGGACGGTGAGTATAGATCTACAAAAAAGATAAACATTTTGTTAAGCTATAAGTAACGAACACCATCTTGGCTTACCAATGCCTGTGTGGCGGCCCTTCCTTCGAGCCAGTGTGTTCTTGCGACAGCGGGCATGGGAGTGAACCGTTACGGGCTTTTTAATGATCAGTCCGTCCTTCACCAGCTTACGAATCTGCTGCCCTAAAGAAGAGGCATGTAGACTGGACGTTAAGATGTAACACCTTGCAGCAACTGGTGTGATGATATCAATCTTTCATAAGAGTATTTGGATTTAGAAGACTTTAAAAAGATCTGACTTGCTTACTGGAGTTTGCATTGGCAATTTCATTGGTCTCGTTTGGGTCCAACCACACTTTCTTTTTACCACAGCGCAAGACATTGGATGCCAACCTCTTCTGAAGCCTGAGCATACTGCAGAAAGAAAGGTGAGAACCAGAATAAGGTTTTAATTTCAAACAAATAAGCCTTTCTGTTTTTTTCATGCAGTAGGACATACTGATACCTGCAGCACCAAGAGGCGTATGGTTGTTGATCTGAACAATTCAGTGAATATTAAAGAACACATGCAGACTTTAAAATACCACTAAGCTCAATCAGAACCATAATAAAATAAAAATAAAAAGGTTAACAATCTGGAACATTTGAAAAATTTCCAGGAGCTGGACCCATGAGTATGGTGGTGGATGACTGAATGGTCCAGGGGCCCTTGTGAAACTTGGCAACCTCACAAATTCCACTACATGCCATAATATTTTAACCCAAAACTTTGTTACCTCTGCTGGAAGATTAAGACTTGGCAGTCTAGGGATATACAAGATCCCCAGTTCAACCCGGAGTTCATTTTACTGTCTGTGCAGAGTAGGGCTGCAACAACTAATAGATAAAATCAATAATTAAAATAATCGATAGCGAATTTCATTATGGATTAGTCGCGTCAGTGACGTCACTTCACAATGGTGAAAAATGCATTTCTATGAATAAAACACATCTGAGAAACAGTAGAGGTCACAGACTAAGCTCCTGCGGGAAAAGTGCATGATCCAGGTCGTCCAAAATATGAGAATGTTTTATATTAAGTGTGTCAAACAAACCCGTGAGTGTATTAACGTGGCTTGTCGTGTCAGACGCTGTGACAGATGCGTGTGCTGTTTAATCTGTTCCAGACATGTTTTCTTCAGCACAGAAATGACATTTTTACGTTTATATCCTTATCTGTAAATGTTAGAAATTCACACCAGTATTTCCATTTTACATAAAGACTCGTCCTGACAGCGAGCGAGTCTCCATTAAACTTCACTGAACTAGCGCGAGTCCACGCATACACGTCAATCAAACAGCGCGCAATAGAAAGGAAGCGCAATAACTAAAATTTCTGACTAAAATTTTGATCAAATATGTTGTTTGATGCGATATTTATTTAGCTATATTTAGAAACAAACGAGTGAATGTGTGAGTTACTGCAGAACAATCAACCTTTTACCAGTTAACACTTAGTTTGTGCTTTTGTTTTTCTTTTTTAGCGATTTTAATCTAGTGATCTAACTTCTGCTTTAAAGCTTGTGGACAATCAGTTAGTTTTTGTTTTCGAAATATAATGTTAATATTTTTTTAAATCCTTCGCACAATGTATAGCATAGCCCACATAGATACATTTAATACTGTTTCCATAGCCTTCAGTTTGCACAATGCTCGAAGGACAACATCAGGCAGAATGTGAAAACATTTTTTCAACAACAACAAAAAAACAACAGAAAATAAAATTTGGCCTTTTAATCCAACTAATCGATTAATCAAAGAAATAAATCAACAGATTAATCGATTATCAAAACAATCGTTAGTTGCAGCCTTAGTGCAGAGTTTCACAGGTTTTTCCATGTGCCTTTGTGGGATTCCTGGTTTCCTCCAACCTCCCCAAAAAATGCCAGGGGGTCGATCGGTGATTAATTTACCCTTAGGTGTGAATGTGTGTGCACAGTACGCCGTGATGGACTGGCGCCCCATCCAGTATGTGTTCCCGCATTGTGCCCAGGATAAGCTTCGGATCCAGCTCAACTCTGCCCAGGATTAAGAAGCTGAATGAATGAATGAATATATACAAGGTGGCACAAAATCGATATCCAGAGACTTGCAATATCCAAGTCTCTGGATGTAAATCCTATTTAAAACCTGTATCCTGAATTGTTTTGTACAAAGGAGTGAGTCCAAGATCCTTAATGAGTGAGTCCAAGATCCTTAATACAACATGTTGTATTAAAACAAATATATATATATATATATATATATATATATATATATATATATATATATATATATATAAAACACCCCTGTATGTTTAAGCGCAAAATAACGCTTAATATATTTGTTACTTATTTGTGCTAATGATGTCAATAACTTTGACTAAAAGCATGACTATCACGCTGTTGTTTTTCTTCTTGTACTTCATGTCTCCTGACCAAGGCCTGGACTCAATTGTTTTATAGTGAACGTCTAGCAATAAAACAACATTAAAAACTAAACTTCACGTGACAACTTGATAAAATGATGATGACTGACATTTTATTCAAAATAAACATATGCCACCTATCTTGAGAATTACTCAGTGTGACAGCTGACTTCCTGACAAAATGGCGATATTGTAGTTGTTTACACTGCATGACCCATTACAATTATCGCTTACGATATATTTGAGAGGCCAGTCCTAATACATCCGAATATCCAGACTCTATAACACACACTGCTTCCTGTGATTTAACTTCAAACAAATCTTTTAAAAACATTATTCTCACCTCATGGTTGCAGGAGAAGCGCAAAACTGTAAACAGCAACAGTTTACATGAGATACTTGGGTTGTACCATTACAAGAGGTGGGGCTAAAAACACAATGCTCTCAGAACTTTGATTACCATGGCTACTTGTGAGAGAAAACCTTGTCGTACTGTTGAAATTTAAATATTTAATTCTGAATGAAGTCATAAAAGAATACCTTTAAGATAATATTAATATCAAGAGCCGAAAATTGAATTTAACCCCCAAGCAAACTATAAATGGTATAAATGTAAACGTTTGCTGCGAAGCATCATGGGAAAGCGAGTTTAAAGCAGGCAGCGCATTTAACACTTGCTCTGCTCGATGAAGAGGAGTGTGTACTGCATGATGCCTTACGGAGAAAGTGTGTGAATCCTTCCAGGAAATTTGTTAGAATTCCAATTTAAATAATAATCCAACATGGTGTATTCAAATTGGTCTTGATTGTTGTATTAGTAGTTATTATATATTTATAAATAAGTAAGTATATATATATATATATATATATATATATATATATGTGTGTGTGTGTGTGTGTGTGTGTGTGTGTGATTGGGAGGTTTTTACTTTCATAAGGAACAAACAAAGACCATGTTCATTACACTGCAGTGTTCATTCATCCTTAGTAACTGCTTTGTCAGGGCAGTGTTGGTTTAAAATATATATTTTTTTTAGAACCAAATAAATTTGCTTGAAAATATCACAGGGAGGTACAAACAAAAATAATGACTAAGTTAGCAGGCATTTAAAAAAATAAATCAAATCAAATAAACAGTCCCATGCACATCTCTAGTTCTAGTCTAGACCAATTATGAATGAGAGTGCTGTAGCCATGCTTGAGGAACTGAGAGGCAGAATTCACAGACATTACTCACAGTGCTGCCATTTCTGCCATTTTTTCCTGTGATTTTTATTAGATTTTTTTTTAATTTGATTTGATCTCTTTATTGACAATGTACAAACATACAACGAAATTATGGACTTGTCAACGTATACAGTTATTACATATAATTATTACATATAATAATTTAAGTGCATATTACAAACAAAGGCCATATTCCACGTAAATGGAATAAAGTGCTCATAACATTATTGCACAAGAATTTTTCTTGCATATCAATGATGTAGTTTTTGCCAGGGACATTTAAAAATTGTGGTTTAGGCCATTCCCAGTGCACTGTGCTCTTTGGGGTGGCTGTAGCTCAGGTGGTAGAGTGTGTTGTCCACTAATTGTAGAGTTGGCGGTTTGATTCCCTGCCCACATGACTCTGAAGTGTCCTTGGGCAAGACACTGAACCCCATATTGCTCCCCATGGCAAGTTAGCACCTTGCATAGCAGCTCTGCTACCATGTGTGTGTGTGAATGAGACACAGTGTAAAGCATTTTGGATAAAAGCACTATATAAGTGCAGACCATTTACCATTTTTGACTGTGGCATGGTTGTTGGTGCCAGATGAGCTAGGTCGACTATTTATGCTGCACACCTGGGGTTTTTATGCACAACAGTCTAGAGCAGGGATATCCAATCTTATCCACAAAGGGCCGGTGTGGGTGCAGGTTTTTGTTCCAATCAAGCTGTAGCCACACCTGAGTCCACCTGTTTAATCAGCCGAGCTTGGCTTTCAATAAGACTCAAGTGTGGCTTCTGCTTATAGAATGAAAACCTGCATCCTTTTCCGGACAAGATTGGACGCCTCTCTTCTATAGAGTTTACACAGAACGGTGCAGGAGAAAAAGCATCCAGGTATGAGAGGTAGTTCAGTGGACAGAAAAACCTTGTCGATGAGATAGGTCAGAAGAGAATGGCTAGACTGTTAAGAATGGTTAGACTGAATGGCTAGCTGTCAGAGCTACAGTAACCACAAATAACCACTTTTTTGCAACCGTGGTGAGCAGAAAAGCATCACAGATGCACAACATTTGAAACCTTAGCGCAGATGGGCTACAATGCTAGAAGACCACATCAGGTTCCACTCCTGTCAGCCAAGAACAGGAATCTGAGGCTATAATGGGCACAAAACTGGACAGTTAAAGACGGGAAAAAGATGATGTTTGGTTACAAACAACCAAATTCTGAAAATTATCTGAAGCTGACCTGTATGACATGGCTGCCTGATTAGATTTTACTGTAAAATTCTGCTGTATGTAAAATAAAATATATTCATCCTATTGTCTTACTGTACCACATTGTTTCATTTACACTTGTTTACATGCATGCAATTGTACATGCACATTTTCACCTCCTGTCTTTTTGTCTGTCCTACTGTACCCATACATCCATTTTCTTTACCGCTTATCCTACACAGGGTCGCAGGGGAGCCTGGAGCCTGTCCCAGGAGACTCAGGGCACAAGGCTGGAGACACCCTGGACGGGGTGCAACCCATCACAGGGCACAATCACACACACATTCACACACTAAGAACCATTTGGAAATCAGCCTACAAGGCACGTCTTTGGACTTGGTATAGGAAACCAGTGTGTGTAGAGGGAATTGAACCATCAACCCTGGAAGTGTGATTCAATTTAATACTTGTGTCTGTGTATCTTATCTTATATATTCATATGCATCCAAGAAAATAATCCGTTTCCCAGTGAGCGTCCCCACTACACGCACTTAAAGATGCCCCACACACAGTGTGTGCATGTCGGGATGAAGGAGCGTGTGATTGATTGACAGGAGGAGAAAGGACGGGGCGTGGCCAGTCCGCCTAACGACGGCAAGCTCGAGCTCAGAGTGAGCGTACTGGTCGCGCGCAGGAACAGCCATACAGTCGCTATAGCTACCTAAAGACGGTGTAACGGTTTAACCTGAAACAAACATGTTTTGACAATGAATGGAAAGAAAAGACAAGGTATCGCAGTGTAAATGAAACATTAGACACCGTTCTTGAAGCTAAACTCAATGGTACAGAAAGGGATGTCCAGGACGCCTTCCACCTCGACACAGGAAATCCAGATGGACATGTTCGACCACCACGGCTCGCACGCGCAGGTAAGGAGGAAATAAAACGCGGAGAAAACACTTCACACCTGCTGCGAGTACACAAATACTCCACTGGATAGGTTTTAAATGGGATTTAACCCGACATGCATGTCACTTGGTTACAATTTGGTATTATAGCCTAGAATATTGATAGATATTCTCAGTCACTATCGGCTGTTTTTAAATTTTTTAAAGCAGAAAATAAACTACAGTGTGTTTTCTCTTACAATATGATCCAACAACAACTCAAATGTCTGGCTAAAGTGTTAGTAAACGAATATAAAGATGCTTAAAATGGGGTTGTAATATTGCAAATCCTAGTTATGGAGATTTTTTTTTTCCCCCTTCATTTCTCTTCAGGTTCCTGTTGCATAACCCCGTTATATAAACCAACGTGTTATCATTTCTTCATAACCTACATTTTCATTAACTCCATATATTTTCTTCTGTTTATTTGGCTTTTGGCAATATTCGTCTATTATAGCCTGTATGCAGGCTTATATTCTAAACCTCACAATCTAAGCTATACTCTAAGCTATTGTCATGTGAATCTTCACTTTTTTAAAAAATAAAATAAAATAAAATACTTTTTTTCCTTTTCAAATTCTTCACTTTTTCATACTGTGATAATCCTTTAGAGATTCTGGTCGCGTTCTAGACAGAGGAATGATGTCATTCATTATTCCGGCTTCATTATAACCACGCCCACGTGCACCGGAAAGCGTAGTTGTTTACACACACACACACACACGCACACACACAATTAGTTTAGACATAGCCTATTGAAACCAGGACCTGAGCCCATTTTCTTACCTAGCATCCCAAATTTGACTTTCTGAGATTTCTGACAAGCAAATTTTTGCACCCAGGAAGGCATTTAACTGTAAATAAAATAAAAATTTCACGGACCCCATCAGAACATGTTCTTATTCCAACGATTCGAAAACTAGGCTCATTGTTTAAACATGTTCTATTATATTTGGGCTATTTATTGGAGCCGTAGTAGTTTTTACTCCTGAACTTTAACATTATTTAAAGGCTGAGTTATTGAGGTTTGGATTAAAATAGATTCAGCAACCAGCCAAACAGGCTTTAAATCTACAACCGCAATTCCGAAAAAGTTTGGACAGTATGGAAAATGTTAATAAAAAGAAAAAGGAGTGATTTGTAAATGTACTTTGACTTGTATTTAAACATAAAAATGTATAAAGACAAGGTATTTGATGTTTTAGCTAATCAACTGCATAGTTTTTTGAAGATAAACATTTAGTTTGAAATTGATGCATAGAACAAGTTCTAAAAAAGCTGGGACGGGGCAATTTAGGATTAATAGCAATGTAACGAGTTAAAATAAGAAGGTGATGTGAAACAGGTGTGGGAATCGTGTAATCATAGTAAATAAGGAGCCTCCATAAAAGGCCTAGTCCTTCAAGAGCAAGGATGGGTTGAGGCTCGCCAATCTGCCAACAGATGCATCAGCGAATAATCCAATACTTTGAGAACAACATTCCCCAAAGACAAATCAGTAGAATTTTGGGCATTTCACCTTCTACAGTGTACAATATAATTAAACGATTCAAGGAATCCAGTCAAATCTCTGTGTGTAAAGGGCGAGGCTGAAAATCACTTCTGAATGCGCGTGATCTCCGATCCCTCAGACGTCACTGTCTTAAAAACCGTCATGAGTCTGTAATGGATATCCTGACATGGGTTCGGGAATACTTTGGAAAACCTCCGTCAGTCAACGCCATTCACCGCAGCATCCACAGATGCAAGTTAAGGCTTTACTATGCAAAGCAGTAGCCATACATCAACACTGTCCAGAAGCGCCCCAGAAGCATGACCGACTTCTCTGGACTCCGTTTTATCTAAGATGGACAATAGCACAGTAGAATCATGTTTTGTGGTCTGATGAGTCAACATTTCAAATAGTTTTTGGACAAAAGAGCCGTCGTGTTCTCCAGGCCAAAGAGGAAAAGGACCATCCAAGCTGTTATTAGCGTCAAGTCCAAAAGCCAGTGTCTGTCATGGTATGGGGGTGTATCAGTGCCCATGGCATGGGTAACTTCCACATCTGTGAGGGCACCATTAATGCAGAAAGATACGTGAACATTTTGGAGCAACATACGCTGCCATCCAGAGCAGGACAACGCCAAACCACATTCTGCCCAGATTACAAGCGCATGGTTGCATAAGCAGAGAGTGCGGGTGCTAGCATGGCCTCCCTGCAGTCCTGACCTGTCTCCGACTGAGAATGTGTGGCGCATTATGAAGTGCAAAATAAGGCAACAAAAGCCCTGTAAAGTTGCACAGCTGAAGAAATGCATAACGGATGAACGGGAGAAAATTCCACTTGCTAAACTTATCCAACTGGTGTCTTCACTCAGCATCCAAACGCTTAATAAGTGTTATTAAAAGAAAAGGTGATGTTACGCAGTGGTAAACGGTTGACTGTCCCAACTTTTTTGGAGTGTCTTGCAGTCATCAGATTTGAAATGAGTGTATATTTTCAAAAATAAATTAAATTCACAAAGTAAAACATCAAATAATGTGTTAACAATGTGTTTTCAATGTGTGTGTGTATATATATATATACACATACACACACACACACACAGACATTGAAAACACATTATTAAGACATTATTTGATGTTTTACTTTGTTACCATGTTTTATATGTGTTATATATGTATGAAAGCTTCACAATATTAGTCATAGTCTGTATTTTAAAGATCATGGCACAAATACAAACATAAAGCATAAGAATTCAGCAATATTACAGGGTGTCCCAAATGTTTCCATACATGGGGGAAAGAACACTTTTTAGCAAATTGTATCTTTGTTTACTAAACATCCTATACACGATTGCCATTTCTTTGTAAACACACATGGAGTCGTCTCTCCCACACATGATGAACTCGTGCTAATACATCTGTACATGTAACTGCATTCCCATCGCAACCTTACAACAGCTTTCCGATCCAGCCATGAGAATGATTTCAATACGTTTTGCGTAAAAAAGACATTTTGCGTAAAATTGTTCATTTCCCCTATGTATGGAGACTTGGGACACTGAGACACCCTGTATTTTCAGAATTTTCATGTCTGTTGATGTAGCCAGTATGATTGATTATAAATAAATTTTATTAAAAACATTTTTTTTAAAAAAGGACATACAGAAAAATTGTATGTAAAAAAAATCCATATTTTTAAACTGTAAATTATTTAATATGCCAGTTAGTTAATCAGCCTGTCACTCATAGCCTGGTCACATATTAATCGGAGGCTACTAAACTGAATTGTGTCATATGATGTATCATATCAAATCATATCATATCATAGCAAATTCAGAGATATCATGAAATACTGAATCATCACCCTCTGAATTGAAATCATGTCGTATTGTATCAGATTCAGTGGTGTCATCAAAAATGTAATTGTTGCCTAAAGAATCGAAATCATATTGTGCCATGTGGCACTATACACCGCTACAAGGCAGTAACCTAGATTTGTTTTTCAAGATGGCACTTGAACTGGAACTTACAACAAATGTGTTTTCTGTTTTCTCTGTCTCATATATTTTACATCAATATTTTAGTGGTAGAAATGACAAATAATTTTTTTTTCTTGTCTCTCTCTGAGATTTTATGTAGATAAATTAGTGGTAGGGACACAAACACACTGAGATGAACCAAAATTCATCCAAAATTCACAGCTGTAGTCGAAAAACAGACATGTGTTTAAAAGTACCAGGATCAGCTGAAGGAGAGATCCAAAGGCATAACTGGGAAAACAGGCAGAAGGTCAATGATGAATGTGGACAAAATGGCCGAAAGTCTAAATCACTCCAAAAATGTTTCTAAAGTATTGTAGTTGCATATTTTTGGAAAAGGTGTATTTCCACTTAAACCATCATTTCAGTCCATGCCAGCTCAGTGAGACAAATGACTCCATCCACCTTTTTGTGCACCGTGCCTATTTATTTTTCACTTGCACATGAGTGAAGAGTAACTCCATAGAGATTCATTCCAATCATAAAATTCCACTTTCTCTATGTTTATTATTTAACTTCATAATCTCTAACAATGAATCGATTGTGCAGCTCGCAAAAGGCAGAGCAAAATGTTTGTAAGGTAATAATTGAATACTTGTTACTCTAAAATGGCAAACCAGAATAAACATAAATATGCCACACAAACATACACAAATGTGTTTGTTCACCAAATTATGTTTCATGTCACAGATTCTATTTCTATACTGCAATCTACATCAACCGTGCAGATGTATATTTGAGCACAATGTATCACAAACAAGAGTAAAAATATTATTAATAGTTATATTTTTATGGAATCAGTGGATAGTAAGTTTTCCTTTTTTTCTCAGTGGTGTGGGATAGTGTGGACTGACAATTTACAAGTTGCAAGTGTCATATTTCTTGACTACTTCTCATCTCTATGATGGCAGTAAATTCACTTTGCTGGTATTTTGTTAGTTATATCAGACATCCTGAGTATATGAGGATTTATGGGTAATGACACGTCAACATTTAACAAGTGGGTTTGTCGGAAAGATAATTCAGTCGGTTGTGTTTAGAAAAAAAAGTTGAGTAGCCTATTTATGAATTTCAGTCAGATTGTCACATTTAGGTCAATGTGACATGCACCGTTTAGGTCAGGCATTGTGTTTATACTAAGAAGGGTTTTGCCAAACAGTAACGCACTGTAATAATCTAGACTCAGGAAGTTGAGGATCCATGTGTGAAGAGTGTGTATGTGTGAATAATTAAAATCTCAGCATGGTAGAGCAGGAAAGAGTAAAAAAAGATCAAGCATGAGGCAACAAACCAAAAGGATCAGCCTATTGGGTGAGCATACAACAAAGGGTCTAAACATGTTATTAGCAAATCAGAGCAGAACAATGGCAAGATGTCTTATTTTGTCGTTGCATGTACTAGACTTATAAATGCTAAAACCAAGGAAAAAAGAGGTAAAGAGCTAGAGCTATGATAGTATTCAGGACATAGATCTTCTGGCAGGGATGGTGTGAGCTGGGCTGGTGTGAGAGATCAGCTTGAAGCATCTGTTATATCATACTGCACATAGGTGGCTGTGGCGCAGTTGGTAGAGCGGGTTGTCCACTAATTGTAAGGTTGGTGGTTCAATTCCTGCCCTGGATGACTCCACATGCTGAAGTGTCCTTGGGTAAGACACTGAACCTCAAGTTGCTCCTGATGGCAAGTTAGTGCCTTGCGTGGCAGCTCTGCTACCATTGGGGTGTGAATGGGTGAATGAGACACAGTGTAAAGTGCTTTGGGTAAAAGCGCTATATAAGTGTGCCATTTACCATTTTACATTGTGTTTTAACATATACGGCCTCCAAAGTTTGCTCATTTTTCATTATCCACTCATTGATGGCTGGGACCCCGGATGGTTCCCCAGACCATGGAAATGAGGTGAGACCTGTAGAAAAATGGGTGAGAGAATGTTGAGTGTATTCCAACTCCAGTCTTATTGGGGTTTTTTTCTGCAGTACTTTTTCAGAAACAACCAGCAACAACAATTTCCTGGTTCAAGCAATCTACCTGACCATTTGTCTGTAAGTGATCCCTTAAGAAGAGGCTTTCATTGATGCTTAACTGTTGGTAGAAGGCTTTCAAGACATGCAAAGTGAACTGTACTCTCCTATCTGAAACACAGTCTTTTAGTGCAGAAAAACATTGCTGAAAATAGCTTCTGCTATTTCCTGGGCCAGGGGGAGTTTATGTAGAGGCATGAGTTAACAAGCCTTCAGAAAAGTGATGAATGTAGGTTCTGAATCCTCTTGATACGGGCAGATTTGTAATAAATTTTTTTGCAACGTGTGATAAAGGGAAGTGAGGTGTGGATAATGACTCTAGTCAACCTATGGGCAGATCCCAGGATGTTCTTGATTGTGCACATCCTTGAAGATCTTGTGTGCCTGACATCATTGTTCATTGAGTGCCACAAAAACCCATCCAATGAGTTGTTCTCACATCGGCCATCGTGAGCGCCTGCCACTGCTTGAGACATGGAGGGACCGATGTGCACCAACGTCAGTGCCTCCTTTATAATACCCTCCATCGCCTGAGTTTCTGTGACTGCGTATAGGCTCTGCTATCTGCAGTGATCTTGGGCCAAAGTAGATTTGTAAATTCCCTTCAAGATTTTGAATGCTGTACCTCCTATTGTGCCACTCTACCCATGTCAGTGCAGGTGCATTAATTTCTGAAAGTCTGAATAACTGAAAGTAGTGCAACCAAATTTTCAACAAGCCAGGGTTATACCAGAAACTACACTTGCGTAGGCAAGAAAATCAAGCAACCTGTCCTTATAAAATGTTCTTATTGTTATTCTTACTGCCTCTTAAGGACTGTTTCTCAGATTAGTTCTCTGATTATCCTGTTTTCACTATATATGCTCATATTTTAGTGACGTCCCTGATTGTTAAATCCATATTTATGCCTCAAATGTTATATAATGCTGTGTGTGTGTGTGTGTGTGTGTGTGTGTGTAAGAGAGAGAGAGGTGCTACATCTGAATCATTTCTATACATAGATGTGAGGAGGAGGTGGTAGAAACTACAAAGCTGGTTGTGTTAATGTGTGCGTGCTCTTGTGCATGCATGTATGCCTTTGTATCGGTGAGTGTGTAGTGAAGTAGGTTGGATTAGGTGTATGTGTATGGTGTGTGATTGCGAGTATTAGAACATTGATGGACTTGTGGTCATCAGAAGAACCGTACGATGATCTAATCATAAGTGCTCTTAAGGCTGTATGAGCCATAATATAAAGATTAGAAAATGGGATACTGCGCATATTTTCTCTGCCTACATCTCTGTGTCCCTTTTATATCTTTACACCACATGCAGAAATTTGCGAATTGTGAACAGCGTCCATGCATGTTTGCGTTGTTTGGAACATTTTACAAGCATCCTGTCTCCTTTCCATTTCATTAGCCTCTTTTCCTATTATCTCCACTCTTACTGAGTGTTTTCCTGTCTCCTCTCCTTTCCTCCTATCTCCTCTTCTATTCGCTTATCTCTGCTCTTCTTCTCCTGCCTCCCCTCTTTCTGTGTCCTGTCATTTCTTCCTTGTCTCCCATCTCCTCTTACCTTCTTCTGCCTCTTCTCCTCTTAACTCCTATCCTCCTGTCTCCTCTCTTCTCCTCTCCTCTCCACTCCTGTTCATTCTTCTCTTTTCTTCTGTCCTCTCATCTGGTCTCTTGTCTATTCTTTTGTCTGCTTTTGTCTTCTATTCTCTCATCTCCACTTCTTTTTCCTAACCGCTTCTTTTGTTTTCTATGTTCTGCTCCCTTCCCTTCTTTTCTTGTCGTGTCTTCTCTGCATTTCATTGTGTAACTTTCAAAATAATTTCCCCGTCAGTTCACATCCCCCATTCCCAGTTATCCAATTAGCCTCAGTGGGTGTTTGTTAACAAGAAGTCTCCCATTGCCATAGTGACAAATCCTTCCTCCTTCCCTTGACATTTGGTTGGCCTTTTCTCCCATCTGATCACCACCCATCCTGCATTAGGAACATAGCATACCATGCATCTCATAATAAATTCAGAAATAAGCAATGGTTTTACTGTAGATATGACTTGATCTGCTGAATGAGGTTAATCAGGAATTTCACATAATCTCCACAGGAACCATCTTTATTTAGGTGTAAAAGCAGGCACAGTGATGGGAAGAATATGGGAATACTAATAAGGAAACAAATTCCCTATTTCATTGTGTTTTGCGTCCTAGGCCCATCACTGATTTTGCTACTAAAAGGGAAACCGTCACACGGGAATGTTTGAGCCTGTTTCCTCTAATGTCTAGTACATGTGCACATGACATCTGTAACATGTTCTGTACTTGCTTAAGAGTTATTTACTAGCAAGAGGACTTAATGGAGACAGATTTTTTCATTTTTAATTCCAATTAAGTGATTACTGGTCTTTTATTCTGTATGTTTGCCACTATTTTGATATAAATCCTACATGTCATTCATTCTGAGATGTGCAAAAGCAAGCCAGAAGATGTGGGAGTGTGTCAGAAGGAACATAAAGAACAATGTTGTAATTGCTCTATTATTATGAAGTGATTTGTTTGTGTGTGTGTGTGAGAGAGAGAGAGAGAGAGAGAGAGAGAGAGAGAGAGAGAGATGCTACATTACTGTCTGTTCCATAAAGGTCTTTTATTGCCACCAAACCCAATTAGCCTTTCTCGGGTCTCCATGGCGACAGAGTCTAGCATTCGCAAACGCTGCACATGGCCTCATCCAGGGCCAGCAGGTCATTGGCCACGGTTCAGACCAATAATATTAGAGGGTACCACAGTGTACTGGCAGACGAGAGTAATCATGGGTAATCATATCTGGACATGGAGACAGGACATGGAGTACAGACAGTGTTTTTGCATGTATTTTAATGTTTGAGTGTTGAGGGATTATTTCTGACTTCCCCCATTTCTCTTTCTGTCTAATATTGTTTCTCTCAGGGGAAATATGCAAAGAGGAAGAGTCGCTTTAAGCGATCTGATGGCAGTACCTCATCTGACACAACCTCAAACAGCTTTGTCCGGCAGGTAAGTCTACAAACTCTCCACACCGGATCTTGCCTACGTGTGTGTTATTTCACAATAGCACATATTCACAATGTGGCAGCTTAGATAAACACACAAGCAGTCAGGTCATAGAAGAACATGGAAAAACAAATCTGATTTGTGAATTGCAGAAAACAAGCAGGATGCAAATGTGATTGTGTCACTCTGTGTATGTGTGGGATCACTGTGACCCATTCCTAATCATTCACAGACACAGAAAAGAAAAAAAAGCTCATCCTGAGTGTACACTTCAAACATATAATCAGAGGTTATCCTAATATCTCTGATTTATTACAGCTATATCACAAATTTATTTTTATATACTCCGTGAGTTTTTCATTGCCACTCTCACTGTGGCTTGCACATTAGGGATCTAAATCTACATCTGGATTTATGTACAGTTGCCTTGTGACAATGTCTGTTGTTAAAAGTGCTGTGCAAATAAAACTGAACTGCACTTTATTTCTGTTTTGTCTGTAGAGGCATTTGTGTTAGACATGTCAATTGAATTCTTACAACAATGTTTTAATTAATGCTTTTTATTAGTTTGGGCACTGTTAAGTTTAGTTGAGATAGCCTAAAGCGTGTAACTGTAGTGTGTCTGTTTATGCAGCTAGCTCTGGCGTTTTACAATCTCTGTTTGCTCCATTTACCTGAATAACAGATCTTTGTTGCTCAGTTTCCTATTACACCATGTTCCTTCACCTACACACACAGATCTGCACCTGTAGCTCAGCCGCTCACATTGACTTGACATTTTAAGAAAGGTTCCTGTGTCACGCTGAAATACTTCCTCCCCTTCCATGTGTCCTGATTTCCACGCCCCTGCTGCATGACATTTGCCTGCCAGCAAGGGGTGTCAAACTAAGAAGTCTCCCTCTTGATCCAATACAGGGAGAACACAGAGAACATTACCTCCTTTATGCATGCACAAAGAGAAAAGGTTATGCCGGTCCAAGCACACCAACACACCAAGAAGCAGTCTTTGGCACCATGACTGTGCTTGCAGAAGCTGCATCCTTTTGATCCTGGAATAGAAACAGAGAAGGCTTCCCTTAGAGATCTAGTCAGTTGAACTGCTTTAGAAGATAAACGACAAACAATTACATTTGGTAAATAGTTTATCATAACAAGTTGTGATTTTATCTATAGCTACATATAAAAAAAATATTTGTAGGCTCTCCCAAGTTGTCATTTTCTACCAAGAATTGGTTGTATTCACACTGTATTACTAGCAATGCTAGTTACAGGCATCTGTTTGGTTGTGTAAACAGAGCAGCAACATACAGTGCTGAAAGGTCATGGCTTAATAAGTGGCCAATAGGCAGTCCATACAGGATTTCACAGAGGGGTTTTTTTGTGATTGTTGTGCCCAAAAATACAAAATTTGTGATGTGATTTGCAGAGTTTTTTTTGTGTGTGCTTTTTGTGGAAAACTACTTGAATTGGTGAAATTGCAATTGCATGAAATTGTTTTGCACGGCCTTTCGCAGTGATGTTTGTTGGTAAATGAGACCTTTTAGCCGTACTCATGTTCGACACACGTGAATCAGAGAGGGTTTTGGCTGAATGCGTGTTGTGATGATGTTACATGATGCATCTTGGCCCAAATCTGTGGACAATCTGCCGTAATTTATAAAAATTGCATGCTGCTGCGAATATTGCAGATTTTCATTGATTTTGCGTTCATTTCTGTGATTGCACAATCCTGGAGGAGCTGAATAGGGGTGTAACACAACGACACTATCTGTATCTGTATTCGGAGTTCGCCCCAAAGTGGGTATGGCCTTAAACAATAGTTTATTATTATTATTATTATTATTATTATTATTATTATTAAATATTAACCTTTCCACTATGCCCTCAGAAACTCTGGCAAACATTGAAAAAGGTAGAAAGGTAGAAAGGTAGAAATTCCAGCACTGTCAGCATGTTCTGTGAATCTCTTGACAGTTCCTTGACATCAACTACATCACTTGCATACATAAGTGGTACAAGGACCTGCCCACGATATTTTTAAACAAATTTATTTGGTTTTATTTCTCAAAATGTAACCAACCTAGTAATCTTCTTTAAGCCACTGTGACCCGGAACCAGCAATTACTAAGGACCCCCACCTGCTACCTGTATTTATCCTGTGAGCTTCATATCTAACAACTTGTTTGCACCTGCATGAAAGAAACATCTCCCACTCCTGTGATCCCAGTCTGGATGCCCACCTCTAGCCCCAACCTGAGGTTGTGTGAACTTTCTTAAAAAATGAATAGCACGTCTCCTATTAATATCTCAATTTGTATCTGTATTTGTATTAGAACACATTATATGTCATATCTGTTATATAATGTATTCATATTCTGTTGCATCCATTACATCCATGTACGTTGAAGAGGAAGCACATGTTAGCCCTCATTCCTCAAGGAGAGAACATATCTTACAGGGCCCTAAATTGTAGGTGAGCTGGCTGTGACTAACATTGGGATCAACCTGGTTAAAATCTATGGATGGACCTGTCCAATTCTGACTATAAATACCAAACCTATAATAACCTGAAATGCTGGAGGCATCCTCACAGAAATATCTTTTCAACAGCTTTGCATCATGTGTATAGGTGTGAATCTAATTAATGGTGATTGGTGGTGAAACTCATGTGGTTGTATAGGGGTGTTCAAGCATGAAGTTCATAATAGATGTTTAATGGATAAACATGGCTTGCAGTAAAGGTAGAAATTTATGTTGTTCACATAAACAGGGAGTTAATTTTAACATGATTTTACTGTTCACACAATACAGTGAAGAGAAAAGCTTTAGCTAGGAATAAATAGTCTCACACTAAACTGATAGGGCACATGTCTATGATAGTGATAGTGTATATGTTTATGTCTCCGTTGTACGTTAAAATGATATGTTGTTTAGTGTGTGGCTTAGGACGTAACCTTGGCTGATACACGTCGGTAATAGACTGTCTCAAGTCTGCCTTAACGTTGTGCTGCTTAAGTCACTAACATCACCACGATGTATGCATAGAGTTCATATTAAATGTCACAACGTCTGTCAAATAGCCAGATGTCTTAGCAGCATTCTGCAGATGATTCACACTCGATCACCAAATGGAGAATTTCTGTAATATTTATAAAAAGGTTTTACATGTGGAACTACCTGTTATCATGTATGCCATTTTTTAAAATCTGATTATATGTAAGGTACCTGTACGATGTTTACCTTCTGTGATGGCCAAAGTGTCTGACATTTTGCACAACAGTGTGATATAGGATCTGCCTGTAATATGTAACTCTAGAGCAGCCATATGTGTTTTATGCATTTCTTGTCAGATGTAGATACTGTAGATTAATATAAATCTAATATGAAATTGACGGAACTTTAGAGATATGAGAAGGCTCTATTCAGTGTCAGTGTATATTCAGGGTTGTGGAGATCTTCCTGCATAAGACCTGAAACGTTCTATTATGTGGATAAACAATGACAATGGATATTGATTTTCATGATCTGTGTCAGTGCATGTGCACTGTATGTACATGTGGCTCCCCCATCTTTGGCAGCAAACGGCCTAGAAAAAACACCGTGTAGGCCTTGGTCTAATACACACCCACGTCTGTACACAGAGCTGAACACACTCACAGTAGTGCTGCTATATAGGCCCAGGTTGCCATGGTGACAGGGCCTCCCCCATGCTGTTCTGTAGGAAGTGCCAAAGGGAAATGAAGTTGGTGTGTGTGTGTGTGTGTGTGTGTGTGTGTGTGTGTGTGTGTGTGCGTGCATGCGTGTGTGTGTGTGTGTGTGTGTATGTGTGTGTGTGTGTATGCAATGAGCCATGAATATAACATGGAAGTCTCTGGGCACCCAAAACAGCCTGGGTTATACATCACAATTAAACACTCTCTCTCTCTCTCTCTCTCTCTCTCTCTCTCTCTCTCTCTCTCGCTCGCTCTCTCTCTGTCTCTCTCTTTCTCTGTGTCTCTCTCTCTGTCTCCCTCTCTCTCTCACACACACACACAGAGTTGTCTTACTATCCTTGTGAGGACCTTCCATTGATAAAATGATGAATGTAACTTATTAATGTTATGCTGCTCGTGAAGCTGACCCTAACCATAACCTCAGTAGCCAAAAGAATAAAATGTCCCCACAAAATCAAGACTGTCAGATATTTGTATCCTTGTGGGGACACTTGTCCACACACACACACACACACACACACACACACACACACACACACACCTATTCAATGGTACAGGTTATTGTAAAGAGATAGATAAAGGACAGGCTGTTGAATAATTATAGCCTTTAACCAGCAGCTGTAAAACCAAATATTATGTCAGCTGATACCAAACAATTACCTTCTAGTTTATGGCCAGTGTGTGATCAAAGAATGGAGGGAAAATGTTTTGTGTGTATTAAGGTTTCCTGAACTTTACCTATTATCTTTTTGCCAAGAAAGTCATAAGACCTTCAAATCTCTTTAGTTAGTACATCTCCAGGGTTGAGGGTTCGATTCACGCCGTGGCCCTGTGTGTGCCGAGTTTGCATATTCTCCCCGTGCTTCAGGGGTTTCCTCCAGGTACTTTGGTTTCCTCTCCCTATAATTCAAAATTATTGTATCATGATACTTGATACACACTATGTGTCATGATATGTAGTTTGTTGAGGTTAAAATTGGAATACATGAGTGAAACAGCCATGCCATAGACAAAAAAAATTGTTGTCTAATGCTGTTTTTATTAAAACATTACAAAAAATTTAAACAATTTAAAAAGAAACAAAATGGAAAATGATTAAAATTAAAATTTGATCTATCACATACACAACCGTACACAGTATGACATGCAGTGAAGTGCTTTTTTTGACTGTCCGTTACATAAAAACATTTTTACATTAAATATAACCTGTTGGTAATGTATCATGACATTATCCTGTTGGTAATATTGTTGTGTCTAGGATGAAGCATATAAAAAGTACATAATAAAAAAAAAGTACAATAATAACTACACAGCACAGTATCATGGTTTATGGTATATCTTTATTTACTTACAACAATTTACTCAAAATAATGAACCGTTAAATAAAAATAACAGTATTTAATAATAATATTTTATATTAATTATTTGATTAAATATTGCTAGAATATTTTTAAATGGACTCATCAAAACAGTGTAGACATACAATTATTTTTGCCCGGTATGTTTGTTCTTTAAAAGATTGCGCTGTTTTCTTTCCTGTATTATATTTCAGTGTCCACACTTGGATATCACGTATTTATACGATGATATAATTAATACCTGTCTACATAACACCAACAATATAACTAGGTCAGATTTCCTTATCATTAAATACCATCATTCCAGCATATCAAAACATCCCTATTTGATAATTATCCCGAATGCATACCCTTAACTGTGGTGTAATATTTACTTCTCTGGCACATTTACACCCACCAGGAGGTGTCTCAGGCAACACACTGAAGTCTTGAATGTTGAAAGAGATGGCAGAAAAACAGATGGATAGACACAAACAGTTAGGCTGAAAGATGGCAAAAAAGGACAAGAAAACAAGTGAGACTACCCAAGCGGTAGACGGGACTTATTTTGAGAAGCAGAGAACGAATGTGAGAAATGTTCTCTCATAGTGTTAACAACAGCGTTCATACTTGTGTGTATTTAAAAATGGGAGATCCCAAAGGCATATTTAATCGCACCAAGCATAGTTTATATGTTATGTCCTTCTCGCTCAGGGTACATTTCATGCATTTGTACCCTTATTAGTGACCCATCTACTAAACATGCTTTCTATGAATGTGTTGTGTTGATGGTTGGTTTTACAATATTATGCAATATTCAGTACTGTTATCATGGACACTTCAGAATGTCTTCCCTACCTCATTTGAGAGATTAAGTAGGCGGCATTTTCTATGTAATTCTCTATAAAAAAGACATCTAGAAATTAGCACAGATTGATTTTTATTTTTTTTTTAATTATCCAATTATTCACATATTAGGCACATTATTGTGCAAATGTGTAGCCACCATAGTCATGTATTTAAACAATTTATAGCTTTTTATTCTATAACTTTTCACACACAGAACCAAAACCCACAGTTAGACTGCGTTAAAATGTAAATTTAAATATTTCATGTTTCATAGCATATGAACAGAATGTGAATTTTATTCATTTTTTTTAAATATTTAATATTATAGTGAAATCACAAATCAGTTATCTATGTTATTGGTTTTGTTAATAGACCTTTAATTATGATGAATGAATAATAATTGTAAAAACTATAACAACTTTAATAGTCGTTGATCATGAACTATTGTAACATCCTCAGGATATGCTTCATGGACTGCTGCAGGACAGTAAGTCCCCAATTTTGGACAAATTTAGAAAGAATTGTATGTGTTCTTATAGAAGATATTTCCATATTTGTGTCTGTTTTGTAGTAGTAGTTTGAAAAACACGAGTGGTAAGACTACTACTCCACCTGAGAGGTAATGTTTTAGCAGTGTAGTAATTTTATTTTATGACTCTGTGAGTCAGACTACTGAGAGAACATTTGAGTAGGAGAGTTCGTGTTGGTCATAGAATAGTATACATCACCGTCAGGTGTCAATTTGTCATGAGAGACACTGAAAATGAGTGTTTTCTCACTTCCTCCTTCTAACCCGCCACTCCACGCACACATACACATGCACCCTACGGGCTGACAACTGCATTCCCAGTCACATTTTGCTACACACCACCTCATACCACTGCTAAATTTGAGAGAGAGGGGTGAGAGAGAGAGAAAGAGACAGGGAGAGAGAGGGAGAGAGTTCTGCCCCTGCCTGTGACAGCTAAATTTAACCCCCAGTTTGCAAATGTAGCACAAGTCCTGCAATCCGACCCCCCCCCCCCCCATCTCTATCCCTGAACTGAGTTCAGGTTCCAGTTCTCTGTGTGTGTGTGTGTGCATGTGTGTGTGATAGCGAGAGAGAGAGAGAGAGAGAGAGAGAGAGAGCGAGTGAGCGAGAGAGATAGAGAGAGAGAAGGAGAAAGACAGAAGAGGAATGTGGGTTGGGGGCTTGAGGTTAGCAGAGCTTTTGGCCCTACTCTCCAACACACTTAAAACCTTTTGGACATACACTCACACACATACCCTTCTGTGATACACATATTACATTTGGATTGGACTCGGACGTCTGGGCGTGAATCAGGGCTGCCGTGGCAAGGAAAGAGTGCCATGGAGACAAATGAACGGATTCACAGGCCCATAGTGGTAAGAAAGATCTGGAAATGATTCAGTGTGTGTGGGTGTGTGCATATGGTTTTTAATATGGCTCGATATCTGAGATATGGTTTCCAAGAAGTGGCCAGGATTCACGTTTGAAAAGTTATTGTTGTCTATTTCCTCTTTCTCATGGCCTCTATCGTTCTCTGGTGTGTGTGATTCCATTTTGGGCTGGGCAGCTGCATTGGCCCTGTGGGTTTAAATTAGACCTTCAGCTCTGCACAGGGACCCCACAGGCACCAGTTGCTCAGACACACACACACACACACACACACACACACACACACACACACACACACACACAAAAACACACCCACATACATACACACATACATACATACATACATACATACATACATTAGATGAAGTCCATGTTATAGGCCATGTGCTCATGATAGGCTTCAACTGGTTCTGTGCTGAAAATCTCAGATTTTCCATAGCTTGATAACCTGTCATTAATGTGTAATTTATATTAAGTGCAATGTCATGATAATTTTCATTTGTAATCTGTTCATTTATTTACTTGTGTGAAGAATGGTGAACTTGAATTTTGTTTTGTATTTTATTTCATTTTATTGCCACTCTAAATTTGAACATTTTAAGCATATATTACGGATGTGCAAGTGCAAGTGTTCGTATTAATATTGTGTTTGGACATCTGTGATCATTCTGATATGATGATAGCTTTAAGCATAGACGTGAAAGGGTGAAGTGTGTGAAATTTGAATTTCTGGCATAATAATGGCTGTATATTAGAAGATTGCTGCCTGTTTTGATGGCTTGGTAAAATGCTATTTCTGGGAATTACACGGAAACTGGTGCAGAATAGCAAATGACTGGCTGTGCCATTGAGAGTTCAGATCAGACGTAATAGATGATCAGTATAATCAGACTGTGTCTTGGCACATACTGTATCTGTCTTCCCTTTTTCCCCTCTCTCTCTCTCTCTCTCTCTCTCTCTCTCTCTCTTAAGCTCCTAGTCAAAGAGGTTCACAAGCTCTTATTTTAATTTAGTATTTTCTCTTTTCCATTTCAATGTTGTATGCATTAAATGGACTTTGTTCTGGAGTGATATCCAGCAGCTAAATTTGAGAGTAGTGTCACTGATGGTTCAGTGAAAAACATGTGTTTATTATGTGAAACCTTCATGAACTTTCAGAAGAACCCATGGCTCTCATGTGACAGTCAAAAAGAGTATTTAATTTAAAATCCCTGAAAAGATTGTCCCTAGCCTTTGCATTGTGTTTGCTTGTCACATTAAAATGGAATCCTTAACGCAAATATTTAATATACTGTCTCCTAAAAGAGTAGCCCAATTTGTTATGTATGCTTACTTCATGCACGTCTTTAGAATGACCAGCCTTGAGCAGTTTTTGATGAAGGCTTAATTAGAAATTTAAATTTGCGTACAGCCTAAGAGCTGCACCACAAATACCCAGAGTGTAAACTGGCTTTACATTGCATTGTTTGTAATCAACAAAATCAACAGCTTTTAATATTTTTACCTTATAGTCATTCTATAAAATAGGATATTGAGAAGGGCAATTAAAATGTGCTGGATACTAATTGCCCTTCTCAATACCCCAGTTTATATTATATTATATTATATATGGTAGAGGTGATAATAGTTCAGTATAGTACAGAGGCAAATTATGTATTTAATTATGAATTTAAATTCTAAACTAAATTTTACCCTGAGATTTTTCCTTTTTTTAAAATCACATCCTGACTTCTACCCCCACTTTGATTTACCAAAATAGAAAGTCAGGTGTTCACTGGGGTTTTCCCATAATAATTTTGTCTGTGTCTGTGTGTGTGTGTGTGTGTGTGTTGTTATCATGCTGCATTATGAGTAGGGTGCATAACATGTAGAACTGTAGAACAAATCTACAGTCAGTTTCCTTTTTTCGCAGACTATCTTTCAATTCCTTCTTTCTCACTCCTTTCTTCAGTCTTCACACTGACTCTGCTGGATTCGTGGAAGGCATTTGCTAGTGTGAAGAGATGGTGGTTGGTGAAATGAAGTGCTAAAGCTGCTATTTGTAGGGCCTGGATATATTTAAATAGCATGTGTAAGGAGAAAAAAATGTGTGAATAAGAAAGGATACATGGTGGAAGGGTATTTTGTTTAATATGTATATATATAAACTGAGCTCCTGACTCTCTGTGGTCATTAAAAATCCCAGGACACTTATTGTAAAAGAGTAGAGGTATACCACGATTTTCTGGCAAAATTCCCCCATTGGCCCTTCTCTATCATAGCCCCCTAATAATCCCCATCTCTGAATTGGCTACATCACTCTCTCCTCTTCACTAATAGCTGGTGCGTGGTGGCCTTCTGGTGCGCTATGGCTGCCGTCGCATCATACAGGTAGATGCGACACACTGGTGGTGGTTGAGGAGATTTCCCCCCACCATACTATGTAAAGTGCTTTGAGTGTCTAGAAAAGTGCTATATAAATGCAACTGCAAAGAATGTCTTTTCAATTAAATTCTTATTTGTATTGCGCTTTTTACAATGGACATTGTTACAAAGCAGGTTTACAGAAATATATATATTCAGTATGTAAATTGTAGATTTATAAATTTTCTAGTCTACTCTATTTGTCTACTCTTGGTTTGAGCCCTGGGTTTCGCCATTTTGAAGCTGAAAAATGGGAAAATCTATCAAAGCTGTTGCCCAAGCATTGGGCATAACAAAACAACAGCTTGGAATGTACCAAAAAGGAAAGAAACCACTGGTGTACTAACAACCAGACATCAAACAAGCCTGCCAAGGAATACAACAATAGTTGATGACAGAATCATTGTGAGAGCTATGAATAAAAACCCCAAAACAACAGTCAGTGACTTAAGCACCAACCTCCACAAGGCAGGGGTGATGGTATCAAAATCCACTGTTCAAAGAAGATTTGAGAGCAGAAATATAGAAGCCATACCTCAAGAGCCTTACTGCACTCATATGCAGTAAGAAACAGAAAGCCAGATTGGAAATCACAAAGAAATACAGAAATGAGCCACAAAAGTTCTGAAACCAAGATTAAGGTCTACCAAAGTGATGGAAAAGCCAATTTGTAGAGTGGAGGTAGTGTCATGTCTTGGGCTTGCATGGTTGCTTCTGGAACAGGATCACTAATCTTTATTGATGATGTAACTCATGATGGTAGCAACAGAATTAATTCATTAGTTTACAAAAACATTCTGTCTGCCAATTTACAGAGAAATGCATCTAATCTAATTGAGAGGAACTTTATCATGCAGCAAGACAATGACCTAAAACAGTGGTTCTCAACATGGAAGGGGGGTGCAAATTGTTTTCAAGAAAAAAAAAACACAGACAGGGCATCATTTGGGTACTCTGTGTATTTTATTGCTTTTCAAATAGAATGTGCATAAATGAAAAACCCTTCATTCCATCTCCCTCTGTATTTTCTTTTTGCTGTGGAGAGGTGGAGCTTAGCCTGCCTTTTATCTAGTTGTCAGTGCAGACCAGTGTTGCCAACTTAGCGACTTTTCAGACCCCTTTAGCGACTTTTTTGCAAAAAAAAAAAAAAGCGCAGAGCAACAAATCTAGCGACCTTTTAGTCAAACCTTATGATGATAGGGGAGGCTTTGGGGGGCTTTAGTTACAAAACGTTGAGAAGCTCGGACCTGAAACACACTGCCAACACAACAGAGGACTTCATAAAGGGAAAAATGTAGACGATTTAGACTGACCAAGTCAATCACCAGACCTTAACCTAGTTGAGCAGCATTTCACCTCCTGAAGAGGAGGCTGAAGGAAGAAACCCCCCAAAACAAACAACTGAAAGAAGCTGCAGTACAAATCTGGAAAAGCATCACAAAAGAAGAAACCAACAGTTTGGTGACGTCAGTGGGTCACTGGCTTGATGCAGTTATTGCAAGCAAGGGATATGCAACCAAATATTAAGTCTGTTCCTATACTTTTTTCATACTATAAGTTTAAATTCTAAAAATCATTATTTGCTTTCATAATTTTAACAAGTTTTAAGGATTTTTTTCCCCTTAGGAAACAGTTATGGTTTTACAACGTCACCAGGATGGCTAGGCAAGGACTTCAGTGATCAGTAATTGTCTTATTTAGAGTCAAATCCTAATACAGATTATGCATTTTTAGTAGGATTACTATTATCTAAAGAGCTTAAGCTTGCTATTAAATTACCAGTAACGCTTTCTATGAAGGCCGTATGTATAATGACTTACGACTGCATTCATAACATGTTATAATGCATTCTTAGACATTCTGCACATTGGCATTATTTATGAAAAAACATTAGTGTCTATAGTAATGTTGATAATGCATTAAAATTGTTAACAGAATACATTGCAAGCAGTCTTTATAACACCAATGCCAATACCAAAGAAAGTTAGCCTCGGTTTTGTTAGTGTTCTGTCATAAACACACTGACATTCAGAAGTTGTAAAGTATTGTAATATAATTTCTCTAGTATAAAAAATATTCTTTATTAAAGAAAATAATCAACAGGTTTGTGATGCACTATACAAAGGGGAGCTCAGTTTCTTTGGTATTGGTGATATAATGTGTTATGAACCCTACTTATAATACATCATGATTACAATTCATAATGCATAATAATAGATATAATGCACATTGTATTTTCATAAATAATTGTAACAATGTGTATAATGCATTATGAATGAATTATAACATGATATGAATGTGTTTATAGTTTGGTATAAATATGACCTTCATAGAAAGTTTTACCAACTGACCCATTACCACTAACGTGACAGAGCATATTGCCCCCATATTCCATACGATGGATTATTAGTCTTTTAGTCATTTATTAAAAAGTAATTCATTGGATCGACTTAGAAGTTGAGGTAATAATTTGCATGGATCCTTTTCAATAATCCCAAGATAATTGTGTTATTTTCAGACTACCATAACAAGAATTTGTACTAACAGCATGGTTTTCCTCAGCCATAGACCAGTAAATTAAGTTGAACTAACTTAATGTTCAAACCTAAATGAATACAAAGGCTATTACAGAACTTGAACACATATCTCCTAATTACAAGGCCAGCTCATTATCAGTACACATTTTAAGAGCTTGTGTTAAATTATGTATTCAAATTAGTATTTGTAAATTTATTTGTTAAAATTTCTGTACCTTGGCTAGATAACTGCACCAGGTTGAAGACTATAACTCATGTGTCAGGCTTGCTTTAAAGCTAATTGCCTAATTTTCAGTTGTTTAAAACCAGTCCCTCCAGGATTTTGCAATTGTGCGAAAAAGGAGCTTGTGATGTTTTAAAATTACCGTCGATTTTCCACAGATTTGGCCCAGACCCATCATGTGACGTCATGAGTACAGCTAAAAGCAGACCAGCAAACATCACTGTGAAAGACCGTACAAAACAATTTTGTGTAATTGCAATTTTACCAATTATAGTATTTCTCCACAAACAAAAAACCCCAAAAACAACAAATTTTGAAAAAAAAAAACAACAGCAAAATCAAGCATTTTTGGCCATAACAATCACAAAAAAAAATCCTGTATGGACTGGATAAACCCACCAGTGTATTTGTAGGAGCAAGGGTAAAATGCTACTTAATCAGTAAGATGTCTCTTTGACCGGTTTCACCTGATGAACATACCTGGCAGAAGAGCCTTTCTTCTCCTTTTTAATGAGTCTTGCCTCAAAATTTGCATGTAGTCGAGTGGATGCAAGCAGTGTGTGTTCAGATAGCAAATAATATATCCTGCCATATTTATTATACTATTTAGTAAGTGCTGTGTGTGTGGTTCTGTTTTGCTATGAATAATTTATCAACATTTCATTTGACATATGTCATCATGATGAATTCTCACCTCTATTTAAACCTCAAGGCACTCACTCTAGCTCACAGTCTTTGCAGCTATCTTCATGCCTGTCTGCACCTCCCACGGTTTAGAGTGTGCCTGACACCTGACAACAGCAAGAGATAAAAAAAGGGGAAAAGAAGTTAACAGGGAAAAGAGAAGCGTGGGTGGCTTATATAAAGATAACCAACATGATCTATACTGCTGCATTGAAAACCTTTAGAAACAGCTCAATATTATGTACCTGTGAAGGAGAATGAGGACTAGGTAATATGTACAAAAGAAAATTATGGCTATGTTTTAATCGTGCAGATTATTTTTGGAAATTATTATAATTTCCTGTTTACTGAATACCTTCTGATAACAAGGACAGAGAATCATACTTACATACGAATTACATAGCCTGAAGTGCATTTTCAGGCACTTTATAACATTAACATCTCTGTGTCTGAATTAAATCTGATTGAAGATAGTTTAGCTAGCTATCTAAACTACATTTATCATTAATAATCATTCAAATTTGAGCTCATGTTACTGAGTTTATATGTCCGTATGGGTTTTCTCTGGGTTGTCTGGTTTCCTCCTACCTCCCAAAAACATGCTAGTAGGTGGTGAATATGTCTGTGTGTGTGTGTGTGTGTGTGTGTGTGTGTGTGTGTGGGTGTGTGGTCCCACCTCATGCCCAGTGATCCCAGGTAGATCCAGTGCTACCCTGACCAGGATGAAGTGATTATTGAAGATGAATTATAGTAATTATAATAAGGATGAGGCTGCTTGGAGGCAGAGAATCAAGAGTAGGAGAGTACTGTAAAGTTAAAACAAAGTTGAAGTATCTCTGATTATATAAGTATCTCTGATGATATTTTCTCACTAATTTTCTCACTGACGGTCTACCCTCCCCTGCCCATCTAAGTTGTTTCGCTTGTCTCCTGAGCTGCGACCTGTTTGGTCGGGCGGGGAAAAAAACAGCTTTCGCAGAGTTTTTCTGAAAAGTTTAACTTCTTTCAACTTTTGAAAGAAGCGCTTCACTCCAGGGAATAAAACACTGCCGGCAGCACTTTATAAGTCTGCCCACATTCTGACCGCCTTGCAGCTGTGATAGAACTGCATATAAAATATGAGCTACCAGTCAGGACAAAAGGCTGAGCTAATCTTGTAGGGGAAACTGCTAAACAATTGAATAGAGAGCTAATTGGTAGATTATTAATATATTTTAAGGATGGTAGAGAGTAATCTAAGGGGTCACTTTGTTAGATTGTTATGCTTTGCAATATGGTTCAGATTTCTGATTAAATGACCTTTCTGCTGATTTCGTGTGATATATGAATCTGTAATAATAATTTAAAAAATACTTTGCTTGAATGTACAGGACTGAATGTTCCTCTTATGTCCCTCCGCCTCCTCTTTCACCTTTTCTTACTCAGGGTTCAGCAGACTCCTACACCAGTCGTCCCTCAGACTCTGACGTGTCTCTGGAGGAGGATCCAGAGGCCCTGAGAAAAGAGGCAGATAGACAGGCTCTGGCAACCCTTGAGAAAGCTAAGGTGTGTGTCCTTATTTCTTCTTTTTTTCTCCCATTCCTTTTTTTTTGTCGTTCCTGTTGTCCTTTTTGCTCTTCCAGCTTTCTCTCCACTGAATGTGCCATTAATCTCTATCCCATGTGCCATCTAAATTGACTTCTTCATCTGATACAGTTTACCTGTTAAATCATATGGAGTGGATTTACCAACAACATCCTTTCAGTAGTACTTAAAAGCATGCCATTTAGCGTTCAAAATATTTCACCTCTTGTTTAGCTTCATTCAGTTTTACTCTGTCTTTGAATAATTCAATTTAACTGGCAGGGTCCAAACACTCAGACTATTATTTTTGAAGGAAATAATTTGGATTTAATTTTCAGAAAAGACACTCTGTACTCCAAAGAGATTTATTTATTTATTTATTTTTAAATTCAACATTATAGTAGATTCAGACACTATTATCACTCATATCTACTCCATCATACTGTTTAGCACCTTATTCATTCAGATTTTGTTTATTATTATTCTCTGAATTTCTGCCTTAGACGAAGCCAGTTGCATTTGCTGTGAGGACTAATGTTGGTTATAACCCGGGTCCTAATGATGATGTTCCAGTGCAGGGCATGGCCATCTCATTTGAAGCCAAAGATTTCCTGCATATCAAAGAGGTCAGTTCCGCTTCTCGTCTGGGGTGACATCGCCTGTATATCCTTGTCATTTCTAATATACTGCCATCACAGAAGTCTGTATCAAATCTTGTGTATTAATAAGCTTTCTGCTTATTTGTTATATTAAACTATACTACAATATTTTTAATGCAGTTCTACTGGAAGTCAAACTTATATTAAATTAATATTTGTAAACATTGGCATCCCAAGTATCAACTGTAGTCTTTGGGATGTATTTTTTGATCATGGCAAAATGCAAAAACAAGACATAAGTCCAGCACATTGTATATTTTTGGTATCTTCATGACCATTGTAACCATGGTAATATGACCAAGGGTGGCACTAATGTAAAAGGGTTCGATTTGAATAAATACATTGTTATGAGGTGTGATTAGGCATGCAATGAAATCAGATCCTCTCTTTCCCTTTATGAACCAATTGTATTCAAGGTAAAATTGTAAAATTGATTTGATTTTTATTAAAATGATGCCAGGGGGTTGACTACTCAGATATCAGGCTAACGCAGAGATCGGATGGTGTTTAAAGAGAAAATGTGCAGAAGATCAATGATGAATATAGGCAAGATGACACGGTGCACACCAGCTGTGATCCCTGAGTGGTCACACGCCCATTTTCTCTTTGGCGTGGTTCCCTGCTATGAACAATTATATTGCGTTGTCAACAAATATATTTTCTTGTCTGCAATTTAAACAGTCTATGAGTTATATTTGGTAGTTTGTTTCCAAAATATGATATGAACACCAGATTTTCACTTTCACTGAGAACTGAATACCTACTGCATACTGTATATGTAGGTCTGTCCAAAGGTGTGGCAAAAGTTATTAAGGTAATGTGTGTGTGTGTGTGTGTGTGTGTGTGTGTTTCTACTAACAGAAATATAATAATAACTGGTGGATAGGACGTTTAGTGAAGGAAGGTTGTGAGGTGGGTTTCATCCCCAGTCCAGTAAAGCTGGAAAGCACTCGTCAGCTACAGGAGCAGAGGAGTAGACAGAACCGCTTAAGTTCCAGGTATCTGTCACAACACCACAGCAACTTTTAACCTAGTTAAAATATGCATGACAACCAGCAGCCAATTGCATCCCAACATAGCAACCAACAACTTTCATTCATAGTACTGTATATTTTAATAGTCAGCATACTTCACTCAGTTCATGGGCACAGCATTGATAAGCCACTATAAAAAATATTAATATTAAGTGTCCTTCAACACGTTCAGTCACTAGTTTGTTAACTAAGAGTATATTTCTTTCTTCTATCAGTAAATCTGGTGGGAGCTCCAGTCTGGATGTTGCCTCAGGAACTCGTAGGCCCACTCCACCTGGAACAGGTATGTGCAAACATGAAATGGAAGTGTAGTTTAGGGCTTCTGTGCTGATACACCAGACTTGACCCTTCTTCACCAGCAGTAGTTACACCTTCCAAACAAATATTTACGGCAGTCTTGGGGTTCTGACCATTTTCTAGCTCACTATGCCCTACTTCTTCCTCTTACCGTCTGTCTACATCTTACTCTACTTCTACATTTTTCTCCCATTTCACAATTTATGTTCTCTCCAGTTATGCCTTTTTTAAGTTGGGTATTGTGTTATATCTTTTTATACAGAAATTCTATCTGTAACTCGACATTTTTCTTAGCCTCTATCTCTGTTCTTGTCCATATTTTTAAACTCAAATTCTACACCTAGTGTACATTATGTTGCTGTTTTTCCTCCTTCTGCCATCACTTTTGTTCTGTCCCTGATATCATTTCTGCCTTCCTTTCTTCCTCTGTCTCTATTTCTCCACCTGTTTACCAAATCCCCCTTCGCCTCCCAATTGTTTCGGTCCCCTGTATAGCTGATATGTCAGCACTTTATGATGATACATCGGATGTTGAGGAGGCGGAGCATGTTGATGCCCGGGACCGTAAGGGTGTGGCCAGCAGTGTCACATCCCCTCAGGGCAATATACCTCGTCTGCCCTTCTTTAAGAAGGTAACCATAGTGATAGTTATCAAGCCAGAGTGCATCAGGAAATACCACTCACCATTTCAAGCTAATACCCTTAAGTCAGTTCTAAACTAATATCTCCTTTGCAAGATTTTCACAATTCCTGTTTCTTATCACTTCCTGTGTCTCACAGTGCTTTCCCCCCAGGTTTTGGTAACATGCTAGCATGATATAGATTTCTAACACATATCTTTTCTGAATGTATTAACAGCTTGTAATGGCATCACCTGCATTGTGCTTCTCTTTATTTCTTTGTTTGTGTTTGCTCGCTCTCTCTTGGTGTGTATGGAATGCTAGGCGGCCCAGCCAAACAGAAACAGAAGTCGGTGAGTCATCAGAGCAATTAAAGTTAACATTTACGTCTCATTTTAGACAACCACATGTGCGTTAATCTCCTGTTATAGCAAAGCGTATTGGATCCTTATCCATTTGATAACACTGAATGTCCACGACGTTGTCTTCCCATTTTGGACAAAACAAGCACTTTCCCAGCCCACATAATTCAACTGATTCCAAACATTTTTCACTTCCTAAGAGCCAACAGCTTTGTGTGACTCACTATGAAACAATTACACTGGAAACAATCAATGAGTGATTTATCTCAGTGCTGTTTTTCAACATGTTAGGTAGGCTAACTGAGCATACCCAATATTGCATATAGCTTTTTAAAAATGTGATTACATTTTTTAAAACTCAATTTTCTTTTTACATTGTGAGACCCATAAAAAGGACAAGGCAGCAGTATTTTGAAAAAAATATGTAGCTACACTAGGCTGGTTAAATCCTTATATACATCCTTGTCAAAGGTTTAGTTAGAAAGGATTCCTGTGCCAAAGTTGTAAGTTGTCATAACAGTGATTGCAAGGTGTAATAAATGTGAGGGAAAATAATAACTTAATAATAACTAGTATGCTAACACATTCCGTAAATTCCATAAATATGGAATGTGTTATAAGGCCATTGTATGTGCATGTTATATGCACTACATGACAATTTTATACTGTAATTATTACTGTATGAAATTGCATTATGTGCATACATATGCAATAAAACATTTACCTTTGAACTCCCTTAAGAAAACTATCCTTAAAATAAAATGTATCAGAGTACTATTGTTACTGGTAAATGAAACAACTTTCGATTTGGTTCCTGGGTTCTGGGGAAACAGGAAATAATCTAGTAAGACATTTTTGGAAATTCAGCAGAATTTCTTGGTTGTTTCCTGAACACAGCCAGTTAATTGGGTTACTATCTTGAGCAACATATACAAAAGAATACAAAATTGAAACCAGATTTTAATCTCTGAAGTTGGAAGGGTTTATTGTAAACTCTGTGGGTGTATTTGAATGCCAAGAAGAATGCTGTTCCTAGGAAGAATGTTCTTGCCACGTTACCTGAATGAACTCGGCTTCCAGTTGAGCTAGTACAGAAAGTTATTGCTAGATATCTGGTTATTGCTAGAAAGGTCCTCCTTAGAAATCAAAACAAATTAGACATTGCTCCTTCCAAAAGTACCACATTCAACTACTGAGTAACTACTGAACTGATTCAGATTTCGCCTCTGATGCAGTTTTTGGTAACAGAACTTCAGAAAAAATTTAAAGCCTATGAGTGGCTGCCTAAAACTCTGGTACCCTTCTTCACCGCCAAAAGCATAATAAATCATAAATGATCTGTCATGTGATGATCTGTGTGTGTGTGTGTGTGTGTGTGTGTGTGTGTGTGTGTGTGTGTGTGTAATCCATCAGATGGAACATGTTCCTCCCTATGATGTGGTGCCTTCTATGAGACCCATCATCCTAGTCGGGCCATCACTCAAAGGCTATGAGGTAGGGACATACATCATTCAGCCCACTGAGGTGCTACAGTTCATCCAGCTTTATTAGAAATGAATGGTTTGTGTTATTGTTACAAGCTTGCTCTAATTAACTGTAATTAACTGTATCCAAATAATCAGGTCACAAAGCAAAAATACTTGATAGCAATGGTTGGAGAAGACATAAATGACATTGATGTAAATTTGGTTCTTGATGCAATTAAGTTATAAGGGATGAAGGATTTCACCCTGTCTGCTACTTTCTGCTTATTCATTGTGTAATAATTTTCAGGTAACTGATATGATGCAGAAAGCTCTGTTTGACTTCCTGAAACATAAGTTTGAGGGCAGGTAAGTGGCAAAGTTTATGGATTCCCTAAATATTCTGGTTATGTAATTAAATGTTATTTGTTATGCAATATTCTGGTTATGTAAGGAGATGTTATTTGTTATTAAATATTATGGTGATGTTACGCCTTATAGATAGCATGATATGAAGCAGTATGAAAACTTTATAAAATAATACTCTAAATAAATAATACTATTGGCTGCTGTGTTTTGCAGAATATCCATCACGCGGGTCACAGCAGATATCTCCCTTGCCAAGCGTTCTGTCCTGAACAATCCCAGCAAACACACCATCATTGAGCGTTCCAGCACCAGATCCAGTTTGGGTACAATAAACACACACACAAATGGCATAACATACCAGACAAAAAAAAAAGTGTCTGTTAATGTCTATATGGTAATTCGACCAGTGACGCATATGCTTATTTTCTCTTAAAGCCTTTTTCACTGTTTCCAGGCTGTTTCGTGGTTGCTTTGTGGACATTCTATCAGTGTGTCCTGAACATTCTCTGAAACATTTCCTTGTGAGCTGTTGTGCCTGATTGGCTTCTTCTTTCTTTTTCATTCTTTCTTTCCGGCCCTCTCCACGCACGTCTCTTTTTCCGTCACACCCACTTCCCCTTCCACCTTCCTTCTCTCTCCACCTCAGACGTACTGGGTACGTATCTTCTCATCTCTTTCATCTCTCCTCTGACCTCATCCCTTGCCCATCCACATCACTTAACAATTTTCTCCTTATACTTTATTTGAGGCTCTGAAACTGTCTATTGCATGCTTGACCTGAAAGTGAAATAACTAAAGGGTCCATACTGTACACCTTTTTGTATTTTGTTTTGCTCCCACAAATCCTCTAATAATGTTTCTGTGGTTTTAAGTACAGGGGGGGAAAAAAAACGTTTGTATCACTTGTGCTAAATTTTTTGTACTTTTGCTAAATATGATACATACTTTTCCTAAGACTGAATTTAAAACCATGCCTGCAACATGTGTAGAACTATATAGAAATCATTAAGAGATAATTAGTGTCATCTGCTCAAAAGGTAATACTATGGAAGTATAGAGTATGCACATTTAGCTCTACTTGCCATGAGTATTCAGTTTGATTAAATGTAGATATCTGTTCTTAAGCTTCTTAAATATATAAACATAGAACTCATATACACACTGTAACCAACATACTGAAAGTTTGGTTTTCGTTAACATCTGTAACCAACGCAACTGAACAATATTGGCTCAGTTGTGTTGGATGTAAGAACAGCTAGATGTGGCAGTGCTGTGTGTCCCTGAGGACAGCATCTGGAGCCTCTGATCTAACAGACCATAATAACCTCCATGTGCATGATACTAACATGGCACTACTTTTGCGTTTCTAAATGTATGGGTCATACAAAGTAGATACTGTATGTTTCTCTCTATGATAAAAAGTGTTTTTGTCTGATATGGATACCACTACCACTTTTACCCACTAAAATGTTTTTGACCTTTTGTTTGATTAACTTATGTGTGTGTGTGTGTGTGTGTGTGTGTGCGCGTTTGTGAGTGTGAGTGTGTGCGTTTGTGAGTGTGAGTGTGTTTGAGCGAAAAAAAAAAAAAAATTAAATCTCCTTATCTCTCTTAGCCGAGGTGCAGAGTGAAATAGAGAGAATCTTTGAGTTGGCTCGGACCTTGCAGCTGGTGGCTCTGGATGCCGACACCATTAACCATCCATCTCAACTTGCCAAAACATCACTGGCACCTATAATAGTTTACATTAAGATTGCCTCTCCAAAGGTATTCACACTTCACTCATCTACAATCAAACACAAACAAAAACTGAAGCATTCTATGTCAGTGCGTTATACATTTTTATGTTTCATTATGTTTTTTGTTCCTTTCTCTCCTTATTTCTATGTACCTACATTTTTTAAGGTATTGCAAAGGCTGATAAAGTCCAGAGGTAAATCTCAGGCCAAACATCTCAATGTTCAGATGGTGGCAGCAGACAAACTAGCACAGTGTCCCCCTGTAAGTATTTGTACTTATCTGTCTGTTTGTACAACATACATCATACTTGTTTTTTTCTGCTTCTCACAAAAAAAAAAATTCTCTCTTACTCAGGAGCTCTTTGACATCATATTAGACGAGAACCAGCTGGAGGACGCATGTGAACACCTGGCGGATTATTTGGAGGCATACTGGAAGGCCACACACCCTCCAAGCAGCAACCCCCCAAACCCACTTCTGAACCGCACCATGGCCACGGCAGCACTTGCTGCTTCACCTGAGCCCGTCTCCAACCTGCAGGTACAGGTGCTCACCTCGCTCCGCCGTAACCTGGAGCTCCTGGATGGCTCTAACCCTGTGAAGGAGGGCCAAGAGGAGGAACACGCCCTTTAACAAGGGTTGAGAGGCATAAAACACAGCTGTGAGGAGATGTCAGAGAAGCAGTCTCTTCCTCAGTGGCATGAAGAAACATACACACTGATCAAAGTACAGTTAGCTGCTTGACAGTTAGGAATCTAAAAGTGCAATCATAATTACCTGTGCTCCCTTTCATTTGAAATTCACGGGATTTCACCTATATATACCCCTCCACCAACACACACAAAAAAAAGACTGAACTACTATGTAGTCCTGCAATCAATATGCACTTATTGCCCATTCTGCACCCCCACATACATGCACATATACACACAACAATAAATTCTCATCTCTCTGCCCCTCCAAAGCACTCTTCAATGTTCTTTTGCTGCCTAGGAAACATAGACTCCATCCCAACCCCTTTCCAAATTGCCATGGCATCAGCCTTACAAAACGTACTTACCTCTTTACCTTATTAACACCACACTTTCAGTCTGATCTGCATGTGGATGCTAATATTGCTTACCCTAGTTTAATTACCATGTGTGTTTTGACTGCAGTTTGAACAAAGCCCTATGCCCAGTCTCCACCTTAACAGTTGTCAAGGAGACAGTAGAGCTGTCGTCATGGCAGCGAGATATAAGTCAATCGTCTGATAAAGGATGCCTGATGTGATCCTATACATCTAGCCCCAACACATCACTTCCAAACACTATGTTGGTTCAAATTAGAAAATCATACACGTATACATGTACTTTGAGAACACAAATGTACACTTTGGCAAGAGATCAGGTGACTATGAAGACTCTGATCCTAGCTCCTAGCATGTAACGGTTATGTATAAGGAAAAACAATAAAGGCAAAAAAGTGAAATTCTCTCTCCACACCAGTCATGTTTCACAAATACTGGCCACAAGGGGACAGTAATGACCTTGTGTGTTTCTGTGCCTGTGCATCTTTTTATGGCTGAATAAATGGATCCCTACTCCCAAAATAATGCACTATTTGATCTTGAAATAATGGCTTTTACATCCTTTAAAGTCCACTGTATATCAGACAGCGAGTTATTTCAGATTAGTCAAATGTATTCAAGCAATCAATCAATGTTTATTTATAAAGCACATTTAAAAACAACCAAGGTTGACGAAAGTGCTGTACAAAATTAAAATAACTACAAAAGCATACAACAAAGTAAATAACAAATACTAGAATAAAAAGAAAAACAGATCAGGTAATATCAAAAGCCAGAGATTACAAGAGCCAGAGAGTATTATTTGTAATTTGTCAGCTTTAAAGGTCAAATTTTAATTTTAATTTTAATTAATTAGTTACATTTTTGTCAGATATAAGGTTGGTAAAGCTACACTTTTTTTCTGCTGATGTAATTGTTCTTGGGTATTCCAGCCATGTGAAGTGCACGAACAAGTCATATTACTAATCTTGTGACTAGTTAAACAATATACACCTAACCAAAACAAAATGTTAGAGTACATTAGTAGGGAGAGACTGTTTTGCTTAGCTTTTCATCTATTTATTGTAAACCTTTACACCCTAAACTAAATAAAGGGTAACTCTTACCAAGTAATATCTTCAGTAGTCTCTATTAGTCATTTGGTACCTGACAAAGTCAATGTAACATAGAAAATAAATATTATCTTTTTAAAATACAGTTCTTTTATGTTTGAAATATTAAATATTGTCACTATAACGGCCAAAATCCTTTACCATCCAGTCTCTCATGCCAAATGTGTCGAAACATTTCAGATAAGATAGAGATTTTGTTATACATGGTGCAAACTAACCAAAGGCGTGATCTTGTAGGTGCAAACATTTGTTTACAAGAAGTAATGGCTAATTGTACACAGAGCCCCTTCTACTGCACTTTAAGTACTTTGTTCATTCCTGCTTAAAAATACACATTAAATGGCCTTATTCAATTCCCCATAATCAACCTGTATAAAGAAGGCCGAGTAAAGATTGTTGCTTAGGATTGTATATTACATTTCACTGGGGACCTGAGGACAATTTTATTTGTAATTTATTGTCTATAAATGGCTCTTTAGAGTCATTGGATTAAAAAGTTTTGTTTTTTTTTTAATTTAAAAACACAGCATGCTAGTGTATGTGGGGATTGTGATGTTTTAATATATTTGACATTTGATCTCAAACTTTAACTCTTGTACTAACCTCCTGCTTGCTCTCCTTTGTTTGTGTTTCTGCATGCTGATTGGCCGGACTGTGTGATTTGGGGGCGTTGCTTGGCACAGGGTCCATTTCTCGTGCACAGTGAGCCAAAGAGGGAGGGGTCCGTTGTGGAACGGGCCTGCCCCCAGGACTATCAGACCGAGCTGAGCGGCAAGCAGCCGCTGCGCACTTCACGTAGTCAGTTACAAGCCGGGGGGCGTGGCTTATCACGACAGGACACATTTGATTCGGAAACACAGGGCAGTCGCGACTCGGCCTACACAGATGACATGGAAACAGATCCATACGAGGAACCAGAATCCTGTCGCAGCCGGTTAAACCCTGCCCACCACGCCCCACGACAGGCATCCTGGGAGGATGAGGGGGCCGAACCAGATCAAGAGAACCTCAACCTAGCACCGCCAATGACCAATCAGCATCACCGTGGGCGGGCCCACCTGAGGGAGCGCTACTGTCAAGACGTAGAGGCTGGTGAGACCACGGTAGGCCGCAACCAAAACCAGGAGGAGTGGAACAGAGACGTGTACATCCGCTAGAGCCAAAACCAATAGGACCGGGAAGATATGGAGAGTACATGAAGGATATAGGGGGCTTAAAAATGTAGGGGGACAATTGTTGATGTCTAAAGCTGGATCTGTTTACAATCCATAGAAACCATCACAGGCAAATGCTGTATAGTTCATATTTCCACCATGCGCATTATGCCAAACAAGCTTACAGTCATATTTCATTTAGCTAAACTTATTTCAGGGTAAGGAGGAAGCAAAGACATGTTTGTTTCCATTTTATCTTTGTTTCTAGTTTTCTTTGTGTCTTGCATGAACCCTTATCAGCATAAGGATAAATTCCTATTTCCAATGGCAATGAAGTAGAACTAAGGAAATATATAACCACAATCTTGTGTGTATGTATGTGTGGATGTGAGAGCGAGTGTGTGCATGGGTGTATGTCTTTTGTCCTCTGACTGTCTTAATCAGGGCCTCTTTATCCCCTGTTAGAATATTCTGGGCCTCACATCTCTTTAGTTCCCTAGACTGGATTCATTACAAATTTACTGTGGGACTGAATGATCTAAATTAAAGATTAAAGGAGCCGTATTACACAGTCAACCTTCAGATATACTATGTCAATGGTGCAGTGGATTCACATAATGCATCACCAGGTAATGGAGGCCAGGATTTCCCAGGTCAAAATTCTCTACAAAGATCTGCCAATATTCTTCATGTATATACTTTCTCTATTTCTTTAGATATTATTTATTATTATGCTTATAATGCTAGAAACTGTTTTACATCATTTGCCTGATATAGCTTTATTGCTGCTACGTGTTTTTCCAGCCTGTACAGTAATCTGTTCGAAAACTCACGTTTGTGGTATGAACAAGGTTTCAGTAAGGTGGCTGACACATTAATAAAGCCGACCAATGTTAACTTATTTGTGATAACAGGTATTATTATGCAAGAAAACAAACTTTAAAGCCGCTTTATTAAACATGATGTGATTTTCCCCACCTTCAAACGAGTATGACCTTTAAACAACTTTAAAACAAGGTCTAAAACAGGGGTTCTCTGCTCCGGTCCTGGAGGCTAACTGCCCAACACAATTTCAAGTTTTCCTGCTCACAACACACTGGATCAGGTGTTGTAGGCAGTAGGGAAACATTGCAGAGCGATGGGCCTCCATGGCATGAGTTGGGAATCCATTGCCTAAAGCACTTTGAGACCTCCATAAATGGCTACAGCAGGGGACTATGATATTCAACATGTAGAGAATTTTTTATGTGGCATCATCCTGTCTCCTGTGTTTATCAAACTTTTTCTGATGCACTACTGCTGTGGGAATGAAAAGCTGTCTTCTATACATGCCAATCACATAACAAATGACAAGTGCCAGAATATTTCATGAAGTTACACCCACTACCACTGGTGGGTTGTCTTAACTCTGTGCCACACATGTTTTTGTTGTGTGGATGTGCTATAGATGTGTCACCCTTACTCTTTGTCTACTAGTTATTTTTGTCGCTTTAAGGATCTGATTGTGTGATCACACTGATTTTATAAAGAAATGCACAGACAACAGCTCATACACACACTCATGTATAAACACACACAGTAAACCTTCTACTGCCTTTTTCTCCTGCTCCTGCCTTTTGTGTCACTATCTCTTTGGGCATTTTTAAACAAGGGTTTTGTGTGTGTGTGTGGTTGGGTGTGGGTGTGGGTGGGTGGGTGTGCCGGTGTGTGTCTGTGTGTGTGTCTGTGTATATGTAAGGGACACACACACACTCAAGCAGCTTTTGATGTGCAGGAAGAGTGTCAGTGAATATCTTTGATGAGCCTGTTTTTACTCACATATATTGCAAAAGGACATCATGCTAATGATGTAATTCAGAAAATGTACAAGAAAATAGCTTAATAATGAATGTTATTGTTGCGTTATTGCAATTGTTAATATATGACAAAACAAAAACATGTAATCTTTGGTGCCTGATTGTAGCTCCATTTTGCTTTTTTTCCCTTCTGTTTTTAATCTGTGGGTAAATCTGTATTTTAATTAAAATTTTAAATCAGAACTAATTTCTATGTTTGAAATGTTTCTTTGAGTCTAAGATTTGTGAGGGAGAAGCAGTAGAGGTCAGGGGGAAAAGAGCAAGTTTACAGGGTCTCATACAGTAAACGGACAATTTAGGAGACAAAAAAATGTCCTATTACCATGGTGGTGAGAACAAAGAGCATAAAGTCATGTAGAGAAGAAAAACAGTAGTCTGAATGGAAAACCAGAATAGGCATAGATTGTTGTGAAAAGGGAGAAGAAGCAGTTCTCAAAAAGTTCGCAACTTGCTGAATGAGTGATTTCACAATCATCCCCACATTACGGGCTCACACTGTAGATCAGTGGTTCTCAAAGTGGGGTCCATGAAGCATAAGCATGGTGTCTATGATTATTATAGTTACAGTGGTGGAAATCTTAACCCACAAAATTATTATATTTATTTATAGTATTTAGCCTGTTTGTCTGCCCACTTGAACTGAGTATAAACCAATTGGTTTAAACCAAACTCAAGTACAACTAGCCTATTTATAAGTCAAGTCAAGTGAGTTTTTATTGTCATTCCTCTATATAGCTTGTATACATTGGAACGAAATGTCATTTCTTTCAACAGGACCATGGTGCAACACACAGGACTACACAATAGTGTGAGACAATAAATATACAGAACAGGACCAAAAATACACAGGACAACAAATACACAGAGCATGGGCTGTAAACTGTAAACTATTGTGTAGTGTAACAGCACAAGTATAGTAGCAATACTGGCAGCAAAAACCAGTTCCATATTATAAAAGTGCGTTTGACTAGCCCAGGTGAGCTTTGGGAGGCATCAGGGTGTTGAGTAATCTGACTGTCTCAGGGAAGAAACTGTTGCAGAGTCTGCTGGTGGTGGCACAGATGCTCCTGTTCCTTCTGCCAGATTGCAGGAGGGAGAAGAGTCCATTAGAGGGGTTGTCCACAATACTGGTTGGTGGCTTTGTGTGCAGCGGTTGTTGAATAAGGTGTCAATGAATAGATAATCTTTTTAGCTGTTCTCACAATTTGCTAGAGTCTAGCGGTCGGATGCTGTACAGTTCCTGTGATCAGGATGTTCTTAAACGTCCCTCTGTAGAAGGTGGAATAATGTGTTCTGTATGTGGAAAGTTCAGGAATAAAAAGTTATATGGCTATAATAAATAACAAAATATTATTCTACATATGTGCATAATCAGCCCAATATTTAAATAGTTGGATTATGTACATAAAATAATTCTGTACTTAAACAGTCAGTGAAGCTCACTTTACAGTTAAAGGTTCCCATGGCTGCAAAAACAAACCTTTTAGAACCCCAGCCATAGATCCTGTTGTGGAAGGGCTTTTACAACCAGTGGTATATCTACAGTGGGGGAAATAAGTATTGGACACGTTAACATTTTTTTCAGTAAATATATTTCCAATTAAGCTATTCACATGAAATTTTCACCAGACATAAGTATTAACTCAGGAAGTCCACACATATAAACAAATCCAAACATTAAAGTCTATAAATGAAACGGAACGACACAGGAAAAAGTATTGAACAAACTAACTGAAATTTATTTAATACTTAGTGGAGAAACCTTTGTTTGTAATGACAGCTTCAAGATGCTTCCGGTATTAAGAAATTAATCGTCCGCAGTATTCAGGTGTGATTTTGGCCCATTCTTCTAAACATACTGTCTTTAAATCTTGTTCAATTGGATTCAAGTCAGGTGATTGACTGGGCCATTCGAACACCTTGATTTTTTTTTTCTCTGAAACCAATTGAGAGTTTCCTTTGCTGTATGATTTGGCTCGTTGTGCTGCTGGAAGGTCCACCCACGTCTCATCTTCATCATCCTGGTGGATGGCAGCAGATTCTTCTCAAGAATCTCCCGGTAAAAGGGCTCCATTCATCATTCCTTCAATTATATGAAGTCTGCCAGTACCATGCGATGAAAAACAGCCCCACACCATGATGCTTCCACCTCCAAACTTCAGTGTTGGTATAGTGTTTTAAAGGTGATGTGCAGTGCCATTTCTTCTCCAAACATGGTGTGTAGTATGACATCCAAAATTTTCAATTGTGCTCTCGTCTGACCAGACTACACTCTCCCAGTATTTCAGAGGCTTGTCCAAATGAGTTGTAATGAACTTTAAAGGAGCTTCGACATGCCTTTTCTTTAGTAATGGAGTCTTGCAGGGTAAGCATGTATAGAGGCCATGGCAGTGGAGTGCATTGCCTATTTCAGATTTCAGCTGGTTCCTTGCCTTAGCTTGCCTTGGAGAACTGCTTTTTCTTAACGTGTTCAATACTTTTTCCCCTGTGTCATTTGTGTGTGTGTGAGTGTGTGTGTCTGAGAGAGAAATAGAATAGTGTCATTAAGCCTATTCAGCACATATGCTTCCTTACTGCGTAGGTGAACCTTATAACATTCGTGAGTTGAGTCATTATGGTAAATCAAAATATAAAATGCACAACAGACTTGCCTGCTCATAGTTGAAATGTGTGTGTGTGTGTGTGTGTGTGTGTGTGTGTGTGTGTGTGTGTTTGAGAAAGAGAGACAAACACAAGCAGATAGCAATCCCAACCCCAGCGTGTCTAACCACCCACATCTGAAAAAGGTTTGAAAACACTTTATTACACATAACTGTATTTATGGACTTTAATGTTGTGAATTCGTTATATTTGTGGATTTCTTGAATTAATACTGATGTCTGGTGAAACTTTCATGTGAATAACCTCATTGGAAATATATGTGCTGAAAAATATTTTGACGCGTATAATACTTATATCCCCCACTGTAGGTCTGATTTCTCCAAATCATCTAAATATTTAGATCTCTTTAGGGGATTGTTGAAAATAATATTTTGGAATGATAAGTGTCCCATAGAAATACCAAGACGAGAGAAAATGTATGTTACGTTAAAGTGTAATACATTGATATTATTACATGAGAGTAACATAATTGATTAACATAATTTTCAACCTTTTTCATGATTCAGCTTAAAAAGAGCAGCCACAAGCCACAAACACACACACACACACACACTTTTCAACTATGAGCAGGCAAGTCTGTTGTGCATTTTATATCTTGATTTACCATAATGACTCAACTCATGAATGTTATGAGGTTCACCTACGCAGTAAGGAAGCATATGTGCTGAATAGGCTTAATGACACTATTCTATTTCTCTCTCAGACACACACACTCACACACACACACATGCGCACACACACACACACACACACACACACACACACACATGCGCACACACACACAAACAACAAAGAGGAAGTTAAATGTCACATTTATATGCTAAACCAGTTGTTTCATTTGTGAAGTACCACAGAACTGCAATTGTCATTCAAACTAGTCAATGTGTGAAAATTGGTACTGCAGTGTTTTACCACATTCTTGTAAAATGGAACTGAAAAGCAGCAGAGTAAAAGGCCTAAAAATAATTAGGGACCTGTTCTCAGACAATCTTTTGACGTGGTTCAACCAACTTCAACAAAAATTTGACATCCCCCAGGGGCACTCCTTTAATTAACTTCAAATTCACCATTTTGTTATCTTTAAGCAGAAACTTATTATAGAAACCTCCATATATTGGGATATAAGGGATATTAGATTCATTTCTGATTACAATTTAAGATACAGGACACATTATTTAATTTTTTTATTTACTCAACATTCATGTCACCTATACTCAAAGGGATTGTGACCTTAATAATAAATATATTAAAGATGAAACAGTTCATTTAATGCATCACAAAAAAAAGTTATGCCACTTCCATGGTTCACAGCTAAATTGAAACAAAGAGAAATTGTGTTTCTTTCTTTTTTTCTGTTTTTTAGAAAAGTTTTGTCCCCAATGTGCTTTTGTATGTAGAGTTTTCTTTTAATTAATCAATATAGAAACATAAGTTATGGTCTTCAAAACCACTCTTTGTCACATTAACATAGGGTTGACATAATGGGAAATTCTGTTTCTTTATCAAATTAGAGCATCTCAGAATTACTTTTAGACTTTAAAGTGACCTCATGGAATCACAATTATAATTTCCTCAGTGTGATATTACAGAAAGGGGTAGGACAAAACAGGAAAGATACCCACAGGTACTTCCTCTGACAATTTTTTAACTTCCTGTAACAAAAAAATTGTGTTCCCAATAAAATGTTTTGTTATTATACATGTATGTACATTTATGACATACCAATGCAGTATCTATATTTGTGAAATGTTCTCTTTTTTTAAGTCAGTCAAGTGTAGGAAGATGAAAACCTACTGGCATAGGTAATGCAAGTGTGCTTAAGACAAAATATAGTTACATTATTATTTAATAAATGGTAAAGACATAATCAAATAATTTTTTTACAGATTACAATGGGGACAAAACAACATATATTAATGTTATCTCCTTTTTCTGGATTTGTTGTTGTTCTTGTTGTTGTTGTTTTTTAATTGCAGTGCAGTAAATTGTGATTTCTTGATTTAATCTGAATCTCGCTTGGACTAGACACAAAAAAGAGTCTTGCAAATGACTAGCAAATTGATTTCATTAAAAAGGATCAAATGCAATTAACAGATAAAGCATGAATAATATACTTTTTGGGGATATAATATAGTTTGGTATGTAAATAAATATATTAGTATATAAGTATGTAAATTAGTATACTATATATGTATAATATATGTACTTATGTATGTATAATAAATATATAATATAAACAAATTTTTGTTTAGGGAAATTTTAAAGAACTCAGTATACCAGGTTACTCCTATGAGTATTATATCTAATTTTTAACAGGATTGATGTCAGAAAAGTCAAAATATCTTAAATGATTTGGATCGAACCTACTATTCAGTACAGTGATATATTAATTGGGAACAACTGTTTCAACTCAACAGTGTTCGTGTAGTGTTAATCACACCAAATGGTCTCTAATAAATATTTTAGTAAACCTAATTTGTTATGCCTGGGTAACACTGTGATGAAGTGGGTAGCATTGCAGCCTCACAGCTCTAGGGTTCTTGGTTTGAACCTGAGGTCAGGTTACTGTCTGTGTGGTTAAAGCTTTGGGTTACTGCTCAGAAGGTTGGGGGTTCATGCTGCCACTGTTGGGCCCTTGAATAAGGCACTTAACCGTGCTCTAGGGGTGCTGTATCATGGCTGACCCTGTGCTCTGACCTCAACTTCTGAATAAGCTGGGATATGCAAAAATAATAAATTAATTTCACTGTGCTGCAATGTAATTTATGCAATATTTGAATGTGTGTATATGGTGCACTATGATGGCCTGGTGTCCCACCCTGGGTGTATTCCTTCCTTACTCCCAGACTTCCCAGATCAGGCTCTGGATTCACCATAATCCTGACCAGAATAAAGTGGATTCTAAAGACGAATGAATAATAGACTAAACAGTTAGATTTGGCTACACAAATGTATTTTTGTGTTATAATAAAAGAAAAAATAATAATTAAAAATGAGCAGTATTAGTTAGTACATGGAGATGTATAACTCGCAGGTAATTCAAGGGAAATTCTTCAAAATGGTCACGTGTCTGATTGACTTGTTCTTCCTTCTTCTGTACAAGAGTCCTGGGAATTCCATGACAAGCTTCTTTCGCTTTTGATTACATAAGTTTCCGTTCCGCATGAATTCCCACACACGAGGGCGAAAATAAAGCGATACAACGTCAACATCCGGCGCTCCGCCCAAGTATTGGCGCAGGTTTTTTTGTTTAAAAAAAAAACAGCAACACCACGCGTCATTACAATAGATGGCCAATCGGACCCGCTGTTTTTACGCACTTCGTGCGTAGCGTCACGTCTTGCGTCAACTTTGACTCCGCCCACCTGTAATGGAAAGAATTCTCCGTGAATCAGTAGAAACCCATTGTCCCGTCACCACAGGTTGCGGTCGGGTGCGTTTCCGCGGACAGAGCGGAGGGAAATATGAGCGTCTCTATATTCTCATAGAATTTAAAGAAACCAACAAACAGTCACTACACACTTTGGCTCTTCACGTCGTCGAACAGCCTCTAAGAATTCATCTCGAATGTATTAACAAGAAGGATATTTTGACAGCTTTGTGGAGAGATCTCTAGGTTTCAGATTTGAGCTGAATTGTGAATAACACTTGTATATAACATGGGACAACTTTTTGCCAAACTGATGACGGTGTTTGGAGACAGAGGTAAGGATTTTAAATCTTATTACTTTAACTGGTGGTTATCAAAGTAGGGCTGAAGCAGAGCCAAAGGTCTATTGTTTTGTTTTTGTTGTTGTTGTTTATTTTCTTACAGTGGTGGAGATGACAACCCACCATTACCAAAGTGATTATTAAAGTGAGTTCTTATAAATAAATGGGTTTAATACAAACTTTACTAACTCAAAAGCATACAGGCCTATATGTCAACTTGGACCTAATGTGTTTTATAAGTTGAAAGTATATAATAATAATAATAATAATAATAATAATAATAATAATAATAATTCTCCAATAAATAGCAAGAATATTTCCTCATTTTTAAGTTGCTTCGGATGAAAGCGTCTGCTAAATGAATAAATGTAAATATTATTGAACACATTAAAATAATGAGTCTATGCTCAGTAGAGTTAAAGCCCTCCATAACTACAAAAAGTTTGAGAAGCACTGCCCTAATCATATGATTAAATGCTGCCTTTGGCACCATCATAATTAACAAGTTAATTAATAAACTAGTAGTTTTTGTATTATTAGCACCATTGTTTTCTTGATGATTTTTTAGGGCATTTTCTCTATCAAACTGTTTTTTAAAGTTTTGGTCTCAATGTTTGGACTCATTACAGGCAAAGCTCCAAAGAGGAATTCTTAGTTGAATTGAATTGAATTGAATCTCCTATATAGTATGCTAGTATATTCTAGCAGTATACTTCAATAAATGCATGTCAGCCAGCAGCATTTGTAATTTCTCAATATCAGTATCCTGGCACACAGAATCATCAATAGATGATTGGTCATCTGTTGTCTTCACCTGTGCAACCCAGATAAGATATTCTGTTCTCCTTACCTATGTAACCCAGATAAGCAAGGAACTTTTATTCTTTTTTTTTTTTTTTTTTTTTTTTACAATGGTTCCACCTTGAACCTGCACAGCTGTTCACTTACTATTAAGCCATGTAGGTTTTACATTTATGGCATTTGGCAGACACTATTATCCAGAGGTTTTATGCGTTTCACAGTTACTAGCTAGAGCTGTTTTCATGATACTGACCTCCGTAACCTTGTCAATTAGGTTAACAGATGAGTGGCAAGGAGGGCTAGAAAAAGCCTTTTAAAACTAACTTTAAAATAACTTGTTAGTCAAGCCTGAATATGTAATCAATAATGGCTTTTCAGCAGAAGAACAATATGTTTTGTGTTTTCCTCTGACAACTACTGGCACAACTTTTACTTAACAAGAAAAGAAAAAAAAAGGACTGTGAAATCACAACAAATTGCAGACAATTAAAGTTTAACATTATAATTTTCTGTAGCCAGTTATAAATATAAGATGTTTTTTTATCTGTGTTGGTGTTTTTCACTTCCTTATTTTTTGTTCAGATGTAACCCTTTGGGCATGATGACATTTCAGCATGCATGCATATTCATTTACTTGAAATTGTGAGGGTTTAGAAGTAATTTTTAATAACTCTTTTTCGGTGTAAATCGCACAATCACATCAATAAAACATTCAACAAAACCGTACAACATTTCTGACAATTAAGACATATTCTTGGCTTTTTTTGTGTGGTGTGTGTTTTACACATAATGTTCTCCCCTTTTCCAGAACACAAAGTAATCATTGTGGGTTTGGATAATGCTGGGAAGACTACCATCCTCTACCAGTTGTAAGTGTTGTTAACAATAAATACATTATTGTTACCATGCTTTCATTCTTTAGTCAAAATGCTTCAATACGTTATGCTTTTAATGATCTACTGTTTCAGTGGTACAAGACAAAAGTAACTTGGGCTTAGATGTAGAAGTAGGTGTTTTATGTAACTCAGTAAACTTACTCTCTCTCGCTCTCTCTCTCTCATATTAGTTTGACTAAAGAAGCTGTGCAAACCACTCCTACTATTGGCAGCAATGTGGAGGAAATCTCTGTCAAGAAAACACGTTTCCTTGTTTGGGACATTGGGGGTCAGGAGGCCCTTCGTGCCAGCTGGAGCACCTATTACTGCAGTACAGAGGTGTGTATGTGTATGAGTGTGTGAATGAGTGAGTGAGAGAGATTTTTGATGTCATCAAAATGCTTGGATAGTTAAATATGTAAAAAAATAATAATAATAATAATAATAAAAATAAATAATAATAAGTTTAGGTTATGCCTGTGTCACACACTTCAGTATGGTGATATGCAAAACAGAGGTCCAACCGTGAAGCTTTGCTTAACAGATTAACCAGCTTTCATATACTGATATGAATTTATGCACCCAGGGAACTTGTTGACACATAGCTTCATGTAATGGTTAATAATACACGCCAAAAATTAAACCATATGAAGCACCTGCTGAAAAATGCTTTGCAGTCCATTAAGAAAATCACTGATAGTTTCCATCATGTAATGGACCTGAAATGGAAATGGCTTAATAGATTCCAACAGATTCCTGTTGTTTTCCTTTAGGCACTTTCTGGTTACTGTTAAATACCACCAGAACCCAATAGAGTCTTCTTTCATTAGAACCATTAGGATCAATACATTCTATTGACTGACCATCATGGACCTCCTGAAACCAATTAGGACCTAATATAAACAATTTGCTTTTCTTTATTTTTAATGCCGAGCTATTGAACTAAAACAATACAGAGCAAAAACACTCTCATATAAAGCCTTATTAAATGAGATAACAAAAATCATAGTTTGTGAATTCAAAGCCGATAAAAATAATCAAGACTAATTTAGACTATCAGACTAAATTAGAATAACAATAATCGTAATACGTGTAGATGTGGTCAAGTTGTCAGACGTTTTAATAATTGGACAGATAATTTAAATCTGTACACTGTTTAATTTCAGTTGTGTATCTCTCTGTATGTACACATGCTCTGTGACATTTGGTAGATAGTATGCCATATATCATTTATACATTCACTGTTCTTTAGTGTATCAGTCATTCTCATGTTTTCCTGGCTAGTACTAAGTGAAAGAGTAACACTCTGTCTCCAACTTGCAGATTGTGATTCTGGTAGTAGATAGCACAGATCGGGAGCGTTTGACCCTTACGAAAGAGGAGCTACATACGATGCTTGCACATGAGGTGAGCTCATATTCATCTACACTGTTTTCTTACTGGTTTTGATAGCCGGTGGCCATGAGATGATTGGTTACCAATATATAATTTAAATTAAACTGCCCACTCCAGGATCTACAGAATGCCTCAGTGCTGGTGTTGGCCAATAAACAGGATATGAAGAATAGCATGACAGCAGCAGAGATTTCCCAGAGTCTTACCCTCAGTTCTCTCACAGCTCACTCCTGGCATGTCCAGGCCTGCTGTGCCCTTACTGGAGAGGGGTGAGTGGAAACTTTATAATAGAAGCATACATGCATTTCAGTGCTGTTAATGACATTTCTCTGGTAATGACACCTCATTTCATTGATTTTTTTTCCTCCCCTTTGTAGTTTACCAGCAAGTCTGGACTGGATGCGTTCCCGAGTTATAGCAAACTAGCCGAGCAGTGGTTCATTGTAACTCTGCAGAGCCAGAGTTTATGTCCCATATGTGCCTACAGTCTCATCAAATTCTAAGAGTTAATGTTGGGGCTTGCTCAGAGCCCCACTCAAACTCAGCATACTGGAGACACCATATGCTACACCTTTAGCTATGTGTAGATTGAACCCTGGACATGTGACATATGTGTATATACTAATATGTAAATGTTTGCATATTATGTCTTCATTTTAGAGGTCACATTGTTAACATTACAAACAGATTGTGTTGTCCAAGGTGGGAGAAATTGCACTGATTTTCTGAATTCTGCTTGAACTGTGTATTCTTGGCTGTGGTACTGGATCACTGCCCAAGCACAGCCCATTAGTGTTTGGTGCCAATTTCATATGGACGTTGGTGCTCAATTTTTAAGCTTTAAACTGGAAGCATTACTTCATATATTTAATAGAATGTTGTTTGTGTTTGATGGACCTAATTCAAATGAAATGAAACAAGTATTGAAATTTTTAAATATTGAAAGTAAGCTGCGTGTTCAGACTATACGTTCTGGTTCATTTTATTTTTGTACAAATAAAGATTTAAAAAATCTTTCTAGATGTTGTGAATTCAGTGTTCACTGTAGCATGGTAAACCAGGGGAAGTTGTTATACAAAGATTTTCAGGTGTATTCAAACAATGAACTGTGGAATGTATTAAATGTATATTCCGAAACCATTTAACATGACGACCTGCACAAGACCTTTGGACACTTCTTATCACTACCTATTTAATTGTGGTAAGCAGTTAAATTAAGCAGTTAAGGATACCTCATTCAGATGAGTCAGACATAGGTACACGGATTTAAACAGCAGACGTCCTGATCTGCCGTAAAATGCTCTAGAACTCAGCTATGCCCCAGTGAAAATGCAATACCAAACAATATTCCATGCGTTTCTAACTGGACATCATTGAAACACAATTAAATCTCACTTTTGTCACTTAACAGCATTGCAGGTATGGTACCATGCTCCATAATAGTGAGACCATATTCTTTATCTTACTGGTGATTTCCATTACCATATTAATGGCATAGAGTGTAAATCACTTAAAGATAGCATGAAGCGAGTCAGCTATGGGACACCTAGATGTGAAGCAGAGACTGCTTCATCTGAAGCCAAACGCTCTATCACTGAGCTACACTTCCATGATGAACAAGGAGCAAATCCTATCTGCTGCAGTTTATGACTCCAGACGGGCTGGTTTCTATATTCTATATATTTCTATAACTGCTGATCTCCTAGAATTTTGAATGCACAAAAGTCTCTAGACTTTTCCTCAAAATGGTACAATTAAAAACATCCAGTGAACGGCAGTTCTGCGAAAGAAAAAGCAAGGTCAGTGGAAAATGCCTGAACTCTTTCAAGATGACAGTGTTGTATATAAAATATACATGAAATAAACGCGAGGGAGACCTAGTATGAGTAATATGTAATCTTATTGAGAATTCACTGGGCTGGTGGACTGTATGAACAGATGTTCACCTAAGACACACACACACACACACACACAGAGGCCTGGTGTGTATGCAGAAAACAGAAATTAATCTGTTTCATATTCTGTTTCATGAAAAACTCTTATATGGAAATGTACATGCAAGCACTAGAAACAAAAAAAGAAATGTAGAACAAACATAAAATTTACTCATAATGTTGAGATGGTGTGTTTGAAAGTGTCCGTTCTCGACGAAAATCCAGTCACAGTGACACAGACAAGGTCAGGATATTGTTAAAGAGTGAAACAAAACAAAATATATTTTGGAGCCAAGCTGCACCTGCAAGATAAGGGTTAACATACGTAATGGTGTTCTGGGACAGCTAACTCTAAACATATTGGTGTCTGGGTCATCCTGACCCTAAGAAAACCGTATAAATAGAAGAGCTTCAGCTCTGGTTTTTGAGATCACATTTTGGGACGTCTCAAACTGTGGGGATCTCTTGTGGTGGAACGGAACGAATAAACCTGGACCCTTGCTTCTTCTCACTGACGGCTGGTGTCTTATTTTTCTTGCTCCAATTGAATATGTGAGTATCTGTTTCTATGTTAAGTGTCTTCAGGTAATAGGCAAAATTTGAGCCAGCAACAGGAAGGCTACAGTAACTCATGAAATGGTGTACACTTGTGGTAAGCAAAAGAGAAACCTTTCAGAATTCAAAGCCAATCAAACCTTGAGGGGGATGGTCTACAATAGCAGAAGACCACAAGAAGCTGTGACAACAATAACAGAAGACCAAACTGGGTTCTACTTCTGTCAGCCAAGAACAAGAAGCCGCGGATGCAGTGGGCACAGGCTCATCAAATCCTGCTCAAATCCTCAAATCCTCAACTGCTGCTTTGTATAGGATGGTCCTTTGTAATGAGATTAAAGCCAGTTATAATCATGTCACAGCTAAGGGTACCTCAATACAGACAAGAGCCAGACAGGGGGAAAACAGATTTTAACCCCAATCTCTTGTTCTGCATTAAAGTGCCCTACCGCACAGCAATGCCCCCCAAAAACATACTTCCTACTTCTGTCAGCCAAGAACAAGAAGCCACGGATGCAGTGGGCACAGGCTCATCAACACTGCTCAGCCGAACAGGGGAACGAACGAGGTGTTTTTGATGACCGATGAATTTCGGGTTCTTCTAATGGCACACAGATGCTTGTGTCATAATTGACGCAAACAGCATGAATCCATGGACCCATCCTGCCTTGTGTCAACAGTCCAAGCCGGTGGAGGGGGTGTAACGGCGTGGGGAATGTTTTCTTGTTACATTGTGGGCATGTTTATTCAAGTCAACCATCACTTGAAAGCCACAGGCTATTTGAGGATTGTTGCTGACTATGTGCCACAATTCACCCCATCAACTAATGACTACTTCCTAATGATAATGCACCACGTCTCTAAGAACAGTCATCTCAAACTGGTTTCATGAAAATGGTAACGAGTTCTTTGCTATCCCTTGCCGTTCTCAATCCCAGGATCTGAATACAATACTGAATTGTTTGACATCCATCATGCTATTGATCATTTCAATCTGCATATTCCGGGTAGAGAGTATAAATCACTTAAAGGTAGAGTGAAGAAAGCCACACAGGGGGCACCCAGATTTGAACTAGGGACCTCTTGATCTGCAGTCAAATGCTCTACCACTGAGCTATACCCCCATATTGCCTAAGCTGCACCTCATAACTGCTGCTTTGTATAGGATGGTCCTTTGTAATGCAATTAAAGCCAGTTATAATCATGTCACAGCTAAGGGTACCTCAATACAGACAAGAGCCAGACAGGGGGAAAACAGATTTTAACCTCAATCTCTTGTTCTGCATTAAAGTGCCCTACCGCACAGCAATGCCCCCCAAAAACATACTTCCTACTTCTGTCAGCCAAGAACAAGAAGCCGCGGATGCAGTGGGCACAGGCTCATCAACACTGCTCAGCCGAACAGGGGAACGAACGAGGTGTTTTTGATGACCGATGAATTTCGGGTTCTTCTAATGGCACACAGATGCTTGTGTCAGAATTGACGCCAACAGCATGAATCCATGGACCCATCCTGCCTTGTGTCAACAGTCCAAGCCGGTGGAGGGGGTGTAACGGCGTGGGGAATGTTTTCTTGTTACATTGTGGGCATGTTTATTCAAGTCAACCATCACTTGAAAGCCACAGGCTATTTGAGGATTGTTGCTGACTATGTGCCACAATTCACCCCATCAACTAATGACTACTTCCTAATGATAATGCACCACGTCTCTAAGAACAGTCATCTCAAACTGGTTTCATGAAAATGGTAACGAGTTCTTTGCTATCCCTTGCCGTTCTCAATCCCAGGATCTGAATACAATACTGAATTGTTTGACATCCATCATGCTATTGATCATTTCAATCTGCATATTCCGGGTAGAGAGTATAAATCACTTAAAGGTAGAGTGAAGAAAGCCACACAGGGGGCACCCAGATTTGAACTAGGGACCTCTTGATCTGCAGTCAAATGCTCTACCACTGAGCTATACCCTCACATTGCCTCAGCTTCACCTCATAACTGCTGCTTTGTATAGGATGGTCCTTTGTAGTGCAATTAAAGCCAGTTATAATCATGTCACAGCTAAGGGTACCTCAATACAGACAAGAGCCAGACAGGGGGAAAACAGATTTTAACCCCAATCTCTTGTTCTGCATTAAAGTGCCCTACCGCACAGCAATGCCCCCCAAAAACATACTTCCTACTTCTGTCAGCCAAGAACAAGAAGCCGCGGATGCAGTGGGCACAGGCTCATCAACACTGCTCAGCCGAACAGGGGAACGAACGAGGTGTTTTTGATGACCGATGAATTTCGGGTTCTTCTAATGGCACACAGATGCTTGTGTCAGAATTGACGCCAACAGCATGAATCCATGGACCCATCCTGCCTTGTGTCAACAGTCCAAGCCGGTGGAGGGGGTGTAACGGCGTGGGGAATGTTTTCTTGTTACATTGTGGGCATGTTAATTCCAGTCAACCATCACTTGAAAGCCACAGGCTATTTGAGGATTGTTGCTGACTATGTGCCACAATTACCCCCATCTACTAATGACTACTTCCTAATGATAGTGCACCACGTCTCTAAGAACAGTCATCTCAAACTGGTTTCATGAAAATGGTAACGAGTTCTTTGCTATCCCTTGCCGTTCTCAATCCCAGGATCTGAATACAATACTGAATTGTTTGACATCCATCATGCTATTGATCATTTCAATCTCCATATTCCGGGTAGAGAGTATAAATCACTTAAAGGTAGAGTGAAGAAAGCCAGACAGGGGGCACCCACATTTGAACTAGGGACCTCTTGATCCGCAGTCAAATGCTCTACCACTGAGCTATACCCCCACATTGCCTCAGCTTCACCTCATAACTGCTGCTTTGTATAGGATGGTCCTTTGTAGTGCAATTAAAGCCAGTTATAATCATGTCACAGCTAAGGGTACCTCAATACAGACAAGAGCCAGACAGGGGGAAAACAGATTTTAACCCCAATCTCTTGTTCTGCATTAAAGTGCCCTACCGCACAGCAATGCCCCCCAAAAACATACTTCCTACTTCTGTCAGCCAAGAACAAGAAGCCGCGGATGCAGTGGGCACAGGCTCATCAACACTGCTCAGCCGAACAGGGGAACGAACGAGGTGTTTTTGATGACCGATGAATTTCGGGTTCTTCTAATGGCACACAGATGCTTGTGTCAGAATTGACGCCAACAGCATGAATCCATGGACCCATCCTGCCTTGTGTCAACAGTCCAAGCCGGTGGAGGGGGTGTAACGGCGTGGGGAATGTTTTCTTGTTACATTGTGGGCATGTTTATTCAAGTCAACCATCACTTGAAAGCCACAGGCTATTTGAGGATTGTTGCTGACTATGTGCCACAATTCACCCCATCAACTAATGACTACTTCCTAATGATAATGCACCACGTCTCTAAGAACAGTCATCTCAAACTGGTTTCATGAAAATGGTAACGAGTTCTTTGCTATCCCTTGCCGTTCTCAATCCCAGGATCTGAATACAATACTGAATTGTTTGACATCCATCATGCTATTGATCATTTCAATCTGCATATTCCGGGTAGAGAGTATAAATCACTTAAAGGTAGAGTGAAGAAAGCCACACAGGGGGCACCCAGATTTGAACTAGGGACCTCTTGATCTGCAGTCAAATGCTCTACCACTGAGCTATACCCCCACATTGCCTCAGCTTCACCTCATAACTGCTGCTTTGTATAGGATGGTCCTTTGTAGTGCAATTAAAGCCAGTTATAATCATGTCACAGCTAAGGGTACCTCAATACAGACAAGAGCCAGACAGGGGGAAAACAGATTTTAACCCCAATCTCTTGTTCTGCATTAAAGTGCCCTACCGCACAGCAATGCCCCCCAAAAACATACTTCCTACTTCTGTCAGCCAAGAACAAGAAGCCGCGGATGCAGTGGGCACAGGCTCATCAACACTGCTCAGCCGAACAGGGGAACGAACGAGGTGTTTTTGATGACCGATGAATTTCGGGTTCTTCTAATGGCACACAGATGCTTGTGTCAGAATTGACGCCAACAGCATGAATCCATGGACCCATCCTGCCTTGTGTCAACAGTCCAAGCCGGTGGAGGGGGTGTAACGGCGTGGGGAATGTTTTCTTGTTACATTGTGGGCATGTTAATTCCAGTCAACCATCACTTGAAAGCCACAGGCTATTTGAGGATTGTTGCTGACTATGTGCCACAATTACCCCCATCTACTAATGACTACTTCCTAATGATAGTGCACCACGTCTCTAAGAACAGTCATCTCAAACTGGTTTCATGAAAATGGTAACGAGTTCTTTGCTATCCCTTGCCGTTCTCAATCCCAGGATCTGAATACAATACTGAATTGTTTGACATCCATCATGCTATTGATCATTTCAATCTCCATATTCCGGGTAGAGCGTATAAATCACTTAAAGGTAGAGTGAAGAAAGCCAGACAGGGGGCACCCACATTTGAACTAGGGACCTCTTGATCTGCAGTCAAATGCTCTACCACTGAGCTATACCCCCACATTGCCTCAGCTTCACCTCATAACTGCTGCTTTGTATAGGATGGTCCTTTGTAGTGCAATTAAAGCCAGTTATAATCATGTCACAGCTAAGGGTACCTCAATACAGACAAGAGCCAGACAGGGGGAAAACAGATTTTAACCCCAATCTCTTGTTCTGCATTAAAGTGCCCTACCGCACAGCAATGCCCCCCAAAAACATACTTCCTACTTCTGTCAGCCAAGAACAAGAAGCCGCGGATGCAGTGGGCACAGGCTCATCAACACTGCTCAGCCGAACAGGGGAACGAACGAGGTGTTTTTGATGACCGATGAATTTCGGGTTCTTCTAATGGCACACAGATGCTTGTGTCAGAATTGACGCCAACAGCATGAATCCATGGACCCATCCTGCCTTGTGTCAACAGTCCAAGCCGGTGGAGGGGGTGTAACGGCGTGGGGAATGTTTTCTTGTTACATTGTGGGCATGTTTATTCAAGTCAACCATCACTTGAAAGCCACAGGCTATTTGAGGATTGTTGCTGACTATGTGCCACAATTCACCCCATCAACTAATGACTACTTCCTAATGATAATGCACCACGTCTCTAAGAACAGTCATCTCAAACTGGTTTCATGAAAATGGTAACGAGTTCTTTGCTATCCCTTGCCGTTCTCAATCCCAGGATCTGAATACAATACTGAATTGTTTGACATCCATCATGCTATTGATCATTTCAATCTGCATATTCCGGGTAGAGAGTATAAATCACTTAAAGGTAGAGTGAAGAAAGCCAGACAGGGGGCACCCACATTTGAACTAGGGACCTCTTGATCTGCAGTCAAATGCTCTACCACTGAGCTATACCCCCACATTGCCTCAGCTTCACCTCATAACTGCTGCTTTGTATAGGATGGTCCTTTGTAGTGCAATTAAAGCCAGTTATAATCATGTCACAGCTAAGGGTACCTCAATACAGACAAGAGCCAGACAGGGGGAAAACAGATTTTAACCCCAATCTCTTGTTCTGCATTAAAGTGCCCTACCGCACAGCAATGCCCCCCAAAAACATACTTCCTACTTCTGTCAGCCAAGAACAAGAAGCCGCGGATGCAGTGGGCACAGGCTCATCAACACTGCTCAGCCGAACAGGGGAACGAACGAGGTGTTTTTGATGACCGATGAATTTCGGGTTCTTCTAATGGCACACAGATGCTTGTGTCAGAATTGACGCCAACAGCATGAATCCATGGACCCATCCTGCCTTGTGTCAACAGTCCAAGCCGGTGGAGGGGGTGTAACGGCGTGGGGAATGTTTTCTTGTTACATTGTGGGCATGTTTATTCAAGTCAACCATCACTTGAAAGCCACAGGCTATTTGAGGATTGTTGCTGACTATGTGCCACAATTCACCCCATCAACTAATGACTACTTCCTAATGATAATGCACCACGTCTCTAAGAACAGTCATCTCAAACTGGTTTCATGAAAATGGTAACGAGTTCTTTGCTATCCCTTGCGGTTCTCAATCCCAGGATCTGAATACAATACTGAATTGTTTGACATCCATCATGCTATTGATCATTTCAATCTGCATATTCCGGGTAGAGAGTATAAATCACTTAAAGGTAGAGTGAAGAAAGCCACACAGGGGGCACCCAGATTTGAACTAGGGACCTCTTGATCTGCAGTCAAATGCTCTACCACTGAGCTATACCCCCACATTGCCTCAGCTGCACCTCATAACTGCTGCTTTGTATAGGATGGTCCTTTGTAATGCAATTAAAGCCAGTTATAATCATGTCACAGCTAAGGGTACCTCAATACAGACAAGAGCCAGACAGGGGGAAAACAGATTTTAACCCCAATCTCTTGTTCTGCATTAAAGTGCCCTACCGCACAGCAATGCCCCCCAAAAACATACTTCCTACTTCTGTCAGCCAAGAACAAGAAGCCGCGGATGCAGTGGGCACAGGCTCATCAACACTGCTCAGCCGAACAGGGGAACGAACGAGGTGTTTTTGATGACCGATGAATTTCGGGTTCTTCTAATGGCACACAGATGCTTGTGTCAGAATTGACGCAAACAGCATGAATCCATGGACCCATCCTGCCTTGTGTCAACAGTCCAAGCCGGTGGAGGGGGTGTAACGGCGTGGGGAATGTTTTCTTGTTACATTGTGGGCATGTTTATTCAAGTCAACCATCACTTGAAAGCCACAGGCTATTTGAGGATTGTTGCTGACTATGTGCCACAATTCACCCCATCAACTAATGACTACTTCCTAATGATAATGCACCACGTCTCTAAGAACAGTCATCTCAAACTGGTTTCATGAAAATGGTAACGAGTTCTTTGCTATCCCTTGCCGTTCTCAATCCCAGGATCTGAATACAATACTGAATTGTTTGACATCCATCATGCTATTGATCATTTCAATCTGCATATTCCGGGTAGAGAGTATAAATCACTTAAAGGTAGAGTGAAGAAAGCCACACAGGGGGCACCCAGATTTGAACTAGGGACCTCTTGATCTGCAGTCAAATGCTCTACCACTGAGCTATACCCCCACATTGCCTCAGCTGCACCTCATAACTGCTGCTTTGTATAGGATGGTCCTTTGTAATGCAATTAAAGCCAGTTATAATCATGTCACAGCTAAGGGTACCTCAATACAGACAAGAGCCAGACAGGGGGAAAACAGATTTTAACCCCAATCTCTTGTTCTGCATTAAAGTGCCCTACCGCACAGCAATGCCCCCCAAAAAACATACTTCCTACTTCTGTCAGCCAAGAACAAGAAGCCACGGATGCAGTGGGCACAGGCTCATCAACACTGCTCAGCCGAACAGGGGAACGAACGAGGTGTTTTTGATGACCGATGAATTTCGGGTTCTTCTAATGGCACACAGATGCTTGTGTCAGAATTGGCGCCAACAGCATGAATCCATGGACCCATCCTGCCTTGTGTCAACAGTCCAAGCCGGTGGAGGGGGTGTAACGGCGTGGGGAATGTTTTCTTGTTACATTGTGGGCATGTTTATTCAAGTCAACCATCACTTGAAAGCCACAGGCTATTTGAGGATTGTTGCTGACTATGTGCCACAATTACCCCCATCTACTAATGACTACTTCCTAATGATAGTGCACCACGTCTCTAAGAACAGTCATCTCAAACTGGTTTCATGAAAATGGTAACGAGTTCTTTGCTATCCCTTGCCGTTCTCAATCCCAGGATCTGAATACAATACTGAATTGTTTGACATCCATCATGCTATTGATCATTTCAATCTGCATATTCCGGGTAGAGAGTATAAATCACTTAAAGGTAGAGTGAAGAAAGCCACACAGGGGGCACCCAGATTTGAACTAGGGACCTCTTGATCTGCAGTCAAATGCTCTACCACTGAGCTATACCCCCACATTGCCTCAGCTGCACCTCATAACTGCTGCTTTGTATAGGATGGTCCTTTGTAATGCAATTAAAGCCAGTTATAATCATGTCACAGCTAAGGGTACCTCAATACAGACAAGAGCCAGACAGGGGGAAAACAGATTTTAACCCCAATCTCTTGTTCTGCATTAAAGTGCCCTACCGCACAGCAATGCCCCCCAAAAAACATACTTCCTACTTCTGTCAGCCAAGAACAAGAAGCCACGGATGCAGTGGGCACAGGCTCATCAACACTGCTCAGCCGAACAGGGGAACGAACGAGGTGTTTTTGATGACCGATGAATTTCGGGTTCTTCTAATGGCACACAGATGCTTGTGTCAGAATTGGCGCCAACAGCATGAATCCATGGACCCATCCTGCCTTGTGTCAACAGTCCAAGCCGGTGGAGGGGGTGTAACGGCGTGGGGAATGTTTTCTTGTTACATTGTGGGCATGTTTATTCAAGTCAACCATCACTTGAAAGCCACAGGCTATTTGAGGATTGTTGCTGACTATGTGCCACAATTACCCCCATCTACTAATGACTACTTCCTAATGATAGTGCACCACGTCTCTAAGAACAGTCATCTCAAACTGGTTTCATGAAAATGGTAACGAGTTCTTTGCTATCCCTTGCCGTTCTCAATCCCAGGATCTGAATACAATACTGAATTGTTTGACATCCATCATGCTATTGATCATTTCAATCTGCATATTCCGGGTAGAGAGTATAAATCACTTAAAGGTAGAGTGAAGAAAGCCACACAGGGGGCACCCAGATTTGAACTAGGGACCTCTTGATCTGCAGTCAAATGCTCTACCACTGAGCTATACCCCCACATTGCCTCAGCTGCACCTCATAACTGCTGCTTTGTATAGGATGGTCCTTTGTAATGCAATTAAAGCCAGTTATAATCATGTCACAGCTAAGGGTACCTCAATACAGACAAGAGCCAGACAGGGGGAAAACAGATTTTAACCCCAATCTCTTGTTCTGCATTAAAGTGCCCTACCGCACAGCAATGCCCCCCAAAAAACATACTTCCTACTTCTGTCAGCCAAGAACAAGAAGCCACGGATGCAGTGGGCACAGGCTCATCAACACTGCTCAGCCGAACAGGGGAACGAACGAGGTGTTTTTGATGACCGATGAATTTCGGGTTCTTCTAATGGCACACAGATGCTTGTGTCAGAATTGGCGCCAACAGCATGAATCCATGGACCCATCCTGCCTTGTGTCAACAGTCCAAGCCGGTGGAGGGGGTGTAACGGCGTGGGGAATGTTTTCTTGTTACATTGTGGGCATGTTTATTCAAGTCAACCATCACTTGAAAGCCACAGGCTATTTGAGGATTGTTGCTGACTATGTGCCACAATTACCCCCATCTACTAATGACTACTTCCTAATGATAGTGCACCACGTCTCTAAGAACAGTCATCTCAAACTGGTTTCATGAAAATGGTAACGAGTTCTTTGCTATCCCTTGCCGTTCTCAATCCCAGGATCTGAATACAATACTGAATTGTTTGACATCCATCATGCTATTGATCATTTCAATCTGCATATTCCGGGTAGAGAGTATAAATCACTTAAAGGTAGAGTGAAGAAAGCCACACAGGGAGCACCCAGATTTGAACTAGGGACCTCTTGATCTGCAGTCAAATGCTCTACCACTGAGCTATACCCCCACATTGCCTCAGCTTCACCTCATAACTGCTGCTTTGTATAGGATGGTCCTTTGTGATGCAATTAAAGCCAGTTATAATCATGTCACAGCTAAGGGTACCTCAATACAGACAAGAGCCAGACAGGGGGAAAACAGATTTTAACCCCAATCTCTTGTTCTGCATTAAAGTGCCCTACCGCACAGCAATGCCCCCCAAAAAACATACTTCCTACTTCTGTCAGCCAAGAACAAGAAGCCGCGGATGCAGTGGGCACAGGCTCATCAACACTGCTCAGCCGAACAGGGGAACGAACGAGGTGTTTTTGATGACCGATGAATTTCGGGTTCTTCTAATGGCACACAGATGCTTGTGTCAGAATTGACGCAAACAGCATGAATCCATGGACCCATCCTGCCTTGTGTCAACAGTCCAAGCCGGTGGAGGGGGTGTAACGGCGTGGGGAATGTTTTCTTGTTACATTGTGGGCATGTTTATTCAAGTCAACCATCACTTGAAAGCCACAGGCTATTTGAGGATTGTTGCTGACTATGTGCCACAATTCACCCCATCAACTAATGACTACTTCCTAATGATAATGCACCACATCTCTAAGAACAGTCATCTCAAACTGGTTTCATGAAAACGGTAACGAGTTCTTTGCTCTCCCTTGCCGTTCTCAATCCCAGGATCTGAATACAATACTGAATTGTTTGACATCCATCATGCTATTGATCATTTCAATCTGCATATTCCGGGTAGAGAGTATAAATCACTTAAAGGTAGAGTGAAGAAAGCCACACAGGGGGCACCCAGATTTGAACTAGGGACTTCTTGATCTGCAGTCAAATGCTCTACCACTGAGCTATACCCCCACATTGCCTCAGCTGCACCTCATAACTGCTGCTTTGTATAGGATGGTCCTTTGTAATGCAATTAAAGCCAGTTATAATCATGTCACAGCTAAGGGTACCTCAATACAGACAAGAGCCAGACAGGGGGAAAACAGATTTTAACCCCAATCTCTTGTTCTGCATTAAAGTGCCCTACCGCACAGCAATGCCCCCCAAAAACATACTTCCTACTTCTGTCAGCCAAGAACAAGAAGCCGCGGATGCAGTGGGCACAGGCTCATCAACACTGCTCAGCCGAACAGGGGAACGAACGAGGTGTTTTTGATGACCGATGAATTTCGGGTTCTTCTAATGGCACACAGATGCTTGTGTCAGAATTGACGCAAACAGCATGAATCCATGGACCCATCCTGCCTTGTGTCAACAGTCCAAGCCGGTGGAGGGGGTGTAACGGCGTGGGGAATGTTTTCTTGTTACATTGTGGGCATGTTTATTCAAGTCAACCATCACTTGAAAGCCACAGGCTATTTGAGGATTGTTGCTGACTATGTGCCACAATTCACCCCATCAACTATTGACTACTTCCTAATGATAATGCACCACATCTCTAAGAACAGTCATCTCAAACTGGTTTCATGAAAATGGTAACGAGTTCTTTGCTCTCCCTTGCCGTTCTCAATCCCAGGATCTGAATACAATACTGAATTGTTTGACATCCATCATGCTATTGATCATTTCAATCTGCATATTCCGGGTAGAGAGTATAAATCACTTGAAGGTAGAGTGAAGAAGGCCAGACAGGGGGCACCCAGATTTGAACTAGGGACCTCTTGATCTGCAGTCAAATGCTCTACCACTGAGCTGTACCCCCACATTGCGTCAGCTGCACCTCATAACTGCTGCTTTGTATAGGATGGTCCTTTGTGATGCAATTAAAGCCAGTTATAATCATGTCACAGCTAAGGGTACCTCAATACAGACAAGAGCCAGACAGGGGGAAAACAGATTTTAACCCCAATCTCTTGTTCTGCATTAAAGTGCCCTACCGCACAGCAATGCCCCCCAAAAACATACTTCCTACTTCTGTCAGCCAAGAACAAGAAGCCGCGGATGCAGTGGGCACAGGCTCATCAACACTGCTCAGCCGAACAGGGGAACGAACGAGGTGTTTTTGATGACCGATGAATTTCGGGTTCTTCTAATGGCACACAGATGCTTGTGTCAGAATTGGCGCCAACAGCATGAATCCATGGACCCATCCTGCCTTGTGTCAACAGTCCAAGCCGGTGGAGGGGGTGTAACGGCGTGGGGAATGTTTTCTTGTTACATTGTGGGCATGTTTATTCAAGTCAACCATCACTTGAAAGCCACAGGCTATTTGAGGATTGTTGCTGACTATGTGCCACAATTCACCCCATCAACTAATGACTACTTCCTAACGATAATGCACCACGTCTCTAAGAACAGTCATCTCAAACTGGTTTCACGAAAATGGTAACGAGTTCTTTGCTCTCCCTTGCCGTTCTCAATCCCAGGATCTGAATACAATACTGAATTGTTTGACATCCATCATGCTATTGATCATTTCAATCTGCATATTCCGGGTAGAGAGTATAAATCACTTAAAGGTATCCTCAAATCCTGCTCAAATCCTCAAATCCTCAACTGCTGCTTTGTATAGGATGGTCCTTTGTAATGAGATTAAAGCCAGTTATAATCATGTCACAGCTAAGGGTACATCAATACAGACAAGAGCCAGACAGGGGGAAAACAGATTTTAACCCCAATCTCTTGTTCTGCATTAAAGTGCCCTACCGCACAGCAATGCCCCCCAAAAAACATACTTCCTACTTCTGTCAGCCAAGAACATGCATGTCATCACTACATACTTTCTACTTCTGCAGTTATTTTAGTAATGTGTTATTTTTCAGTGCTAGGTATGCTAGTACCATAATCATCAGCAATAATTGTAAGATCAAATTACATGAAAGTTTGGATTGTGCAATATAACAATTTTAATAACCTAAGTACAATAACCTTATACATAAGTACTTAAATTAGCTCTTTCATTTAAAATGTTGTCTGTGTTGTAAAATGTTGTCTGTGTGCATTTCTTACTATATTACGTCCCCAACAGTTTTTAGACTGATAGTATTCTTAGTTTGTGACCTAGTGAATCAATATCAGGATGTATTTATTGATACAGACTTCAAAGCATGTCTGTAAACCACTCTGGATAAGGGCATCTGCCAAATGCCTAAATGTAAAAGTACATGCTTCCATGTTGCTGTAATATATAGACAATATCATTTATAGTTGCATACAGTTTTGGTTATTTCCATGGGTGTATTAATGGTGTAGACCAGGTGTGTCCAATCATATCCAGAAAGGGTCGGTGTGGGTGCAGGTTTTCATTCCAACTAGGCATTAGCCATAGCTGAGCCTACTGAAAGCCTGGCTCAACTGATTAAACAGGTGGAATCAGGTGTGGCTCCTGCTTGACTGGAATGAAAACGTGCACCCACACTGGCCTCTTTGAGGATAAGACTGGATACCCCTGGTGTAGAGTGTAAATCACTTAAAGGTACTGTCCAGCAAGTCAGACAGGGGGCACCTAGATTTAAACCCAGGACCTATTTATCTGTAGTTAACTGCTCTACCACTGATCTCAAATGATTTCTGTCAAAACATATCATAGCAATGGCTGGTGAAGATAAACTTCCATGGTGTCAAACTGCCATGGTATGATCTACAGATAATATCCTGTATAGTTTTGTTGATTTCCAATTGAGTTTTATTATTGTACCAGTAATGAGAGAAATCGAAATCCTATCAGAAAACTCTGGACTACTGGGGCCATCTGCTGGTAGCTGCATGATATTATGTATTATATTACACTCTAGTCAGCATGATATTCAACACTGTTTCACTTTTAGTGAAGAAGATATTGATTAAATTGCAAATGGGGTATTTTATCAAATTAAGTGAAATCGCCATCATCAGTCTACATGGCAGCTGCTTTAAAGTAGATAAGCTTGGTGCCATGCTGTCACTGCACTTGAGTCACTCTCTTATTTCTTGTATTGGCTCTGCTCCGTAGCAGTCCTCTTAAAGCTACCCATGCTTCATAGCCTCCTTCTGTGTGAGGTGCTTCTCAGGGTCCCACCTATAGGTAAAAAGCATGAGGTTATGCATATAATTGCTCTTCCCTGAGAGAGAGTAACAAGATATAACACAGATAGAATGGTATACCACAAATACATGTGTCTGGCTGAAAACACATCTAATCATGTATGCAAAGCAGGTGATGCATAGTGATGTAGACAGTCACCTTAGCTATATAGCCCTCATTACTACCGTTTCCTTTCAGTTCAGAATTCATTCTTCTCCCAGTTATGACTGCTTTCTGTGGCAACCCAGTGTTATACCTCGTTACTCTCCCTCAGGTAACAAGAGTTATACACATAACCTAAAATTCTCTTTCAGTCAACTCACTCAATATATAACAGATACTATGGAACATATAGTCACTTTGTAAAACAATCCATTGACATTGACAGTTTTCAATGAAAGTGAGCCTGAAGGGCATTCCTTGCTGTGCCCATTTCATGCCCTATTAATTATATAGAATATCCATCCAATCCTCAGACCAACTGTTTATCAGCCATGTGCATGGGGATTCCATTGTTTAAGCAGAGGTTGGCCTATTTGGTGGTAGACATTATCACCATAGTCTTCAGACAGCCTGGACGCCCAGCCCCAACTGTGACATGCCACTCTACAAGATGTCTCCCTTCCACATGGTGCCACTCTTGGAAGCTTTTGCTTCTGCTACCTGGGCATCACCATGTACTTTCACCAGGTTCTACAAGGTTAGCATCACTTTCGCAATCGTGTGTGTGTGGCAGTCTTCTCTGAGTGCTGTTTTCATGGACATTGGCATACATTATCCTGGGGATTCTCAGTGCACCTGGTGGTTGGGAGGTCTGTATGTAAGTGTAGTTCTATGAACCCTGGATAAACACTAAGGTTCATTATGATACAAATTCTTTATCATGTCATTTTGTGACTTTGCTGGAATCTCAACATGCATGTTCAAGCACACAATGAGATATCCATGTGATTTTCACCATTCCTGCCGGTTAGCCAAAGTTCACACCTTACATATGGCCAAATGTTTTTTGACACTTGACCATTACACCCATATATGAGACTTCATCAAACTGCCACAAAATTGAAAGAACACAATTTGTATAGGATGTCTTTGCATGATGTAGCATTACAATTTCCCTTGGCTGGAAC
>NC_071256.1:30928229-30955729 GCF_023375685.1 Ictalurus furcatus | reverse complement strand
AAAAAAAATAAGTCTTATATTTCTTGAGATTCACAAAAGAAAAAGACATCTGCCTGATTTTAGTTACTGATAATACTGTAATTTATTGCTTCTTTCACCAGGGAACTAAGGAACATGGGAAATATTTTCTAAGATTAAGTAACAGCTTTATTCATATTCTCTCACATTAGCTAACATGACAATAACTCTGACAATACAAACCAACTGAATGCTAATAGCTAGCAGTCAGAATGCAAACTATGTTGACAAACACATTATATAGCAGCAGATAGATTACAATGATTGGTATTAGGTCTTAATCTTGCTGTCTGTTAAAGTTTCAATTTGTTAGGGATTCTGATATTTGATTCTATCTCCTTGAAGTTGTCTGATGCTAAAAGTCACCAGATGATCTTACAAACATATGATTATAGAGAAATGTAGTGATGTTTGAAAATGTACTGAGTACAAAGTCAAAAGTATTAGAAAAACTCAATTAAAATATAGATAATTAAAACCTAGCCTTAAGTAATTGTACTTTTTTACATCTGAGTTCTGATAAAGTAAATCCTCGAAGTTCAGAGATGACAGGAAGCAAAAATCGTTTGTCTAGTGAAGTCATTAATCTATTTATCAGTTAATCTACTGGTATTCCACATGTAGCTTCATTTAGAAATAAACACTGTGACATTTTACAGCAGAGCTTGCCATGCACACCACCTTTTAGTCTTTTAATTTTCTATCATTATGCTTTAGCCATAAATCTAGAGCAGAGTAATTAAATACAATCCCATGAGACCACAAGGTCTCTATATTCGAGATTGCTCCAACCCAAGCACTTTCAATTTTCCAGCAGAAAAGAGAAGAAATATATCTTGGTGTTTAATCAGGTAACTACTGTACGGTTGCGGTGTAGGCAAGCTGCAAAGAAGACTTACTTCCTCTAGGGATTTGAAACCATAAATATCCAAAATGTCCATCTTCATCATGTTTGATTAAATTACAGTACAAATCAGCCAAGGACAAAACAAAGACAGCATTTACACTCAGCGTGAGAAATGAAGACATAAAGAGAAAAGCTAAAAGTGGAATCTTTGGCATAAAACACCATCAATGTTCTATGGGATCGTCTTTACACTCTTCCGTGCTGTTCTATTTCAAAACCATGTCACAGGAAGTATTGTGATGTTTTGTCTATTGACATTTTGTCTACTGGCAAGTTTTTTTTTTTTTTTTCTGATGATGCTGCAGCTTTGTGATCCTAGAGGTCATACACAAACAGAATGGCACCTGCTGTCTGGTCTAATAGAGAAATTTCCCCACTGAGCGCTCAGTGGAAGTCACGGAGGGTGTTTTGACAGTAAAGCTCTGGGAAAACAAAAACAACAAAAAGGTGGAAAATGTCTTATTTGATCAGAAGACAAAACATAATCAAATCGTACCCTCTTTATTGTCTTGCTACATTTGACTATACAGCCACACGGACATGCGCACACACATACACACTCTACTCTCCTTTATTGCTTAGAGAGTAATACCACCCAGTTCACTGCTAATAAGATCATCAATGGCGGGGGGTGTATGATGATAACTGCATTAAAGAAAACTCAATCCACCGCTTAAAGGTACTCAGAGGCACTTTTGGCTGCATATGCAGCAGGTCCCAAGAACCAGGGGGGAGAGGTGGAAAAAGAGGAATAATGGATGGGTGTTAAGAGGAAAATTGTTCAGTAGACATGTTACTCAGATGTGCATTGAGGTAGAGCTGGGATTTTGAGTTTGAACCCCACTTGATATAGATCTGGTTGTATTGTGTATACGTATCAATGTTATTAATATGGCAGGATTGGTTGCCAGTAGATCACACATATAATGAATAATTAAATGACATTCTGAATACAACCACCACTTCTATGTAAAATTACATCCTGGATAGGAGGCAAATCATTCTAAAAACAGGGACAGAGTGAATTCACTTTAATCTCAGTAAATCTATGAACCTCCAGTACAGAGGAGAAAAGAAGAGAAATGAGATGTGCACATGCCGGCTCGATATCAGGCTGTATCAGGTTGCAAATCTGAACATCCAGCTGCCAATGGAACAAGAGAGAGGAAAAGAAGAGAGGGGGAAAAACAAAGGAAAGACTCGAGCAGGTCAATAAAAACTGCATGTGTTTATGTGATGAGCATGGCATATTATCAAGACTAAGATATGTTTAGTGCCTCTGACAGATGTCTTTGCTCCATGTGCAGCAATTCCAGTAGCAGTGGGAGCAATGCCCTTGAAACACAGCCTGCAAAACACAGCTGGCAAAGACAAAGCACTGCACAAACATCATCAACCTCTACGTCAGTAACAGAGCCTGATGTAACACTTGTGGAAAAGTCTCTGTATTGTATAAGCAGCATGGTGGTGGGGAGTGGCAGGTGTCAGCCTGGGTAAGTGTAAGCAAAAACATTTTTAATATCAACAAAACAGTCAGGCTAAAGTCAAAATGAGAAGAAACACAACTCGAAACTAAAGGACTGAGCAGGGAATCAGAAACACTGGGGGACTACAAATAGATTTTTTGTGGTTTGCTCAGCATGAGGTTAGAGGCAGGCTCTGTCATAATGTTGCACTCACTGATACAAAGCTAAATCTAGGAGCCTTTGGTTGTTTCTCTAGGGAAACCCTTACAGGAGAGGTTCTCAAACTTATTATAGGTAAGGACACTTTAACTGCAAAAACATAAATAAATAGAATGCCCTGAACCCCCTAAGTACATTGTCTATATTTTAGGAACTTAATCCAAATATTGAAGTATGATGCACATTATTTAAATGTATACAATTATGTTTTGGATATTTATTGGAGCTATAGCATTTTTTAATTGTCACCAGATTCGTTTTGACAATTTATAGGCCTTCTTGTTTGTTATTGAGGTTTGGATTAAACCCAATCAATTGGCAGCCCAATAATTAACAACTCAATAAATATAATAACCTTGTTAAAGGTGGGTCACTGACCTTTTCATAGATCCCTGAGGGACTATAAACCCCACTTTGTGAACCTATGAAGAACATAACAACTGCGTTCCCTTTCAAAGGGAACTCAATGTTGTGTGAGCTCCACGCTGTGGGAAGCGCCCTTGCATGTGACTGGTATCTGACACTTGTGTAACATCATGCCTATTTATAGGCCTGCTGTGATCAGGTGACGTGGCAATTAAGCGTGTTGCATGATATAAAAATGGCACCCGTGAAGTGCTCTGTCAGCCTCTATTATCTGAAGCAAAGATGCAATTCACAGGCATGACCCAGTATGACAAAGCTACACAACGTCTTGTTCCCTTCTCAGGGAACAGGTTTACTTGCATAACCCAGATGTTCCCTTTCAAACTCAGTGTTGCATGAGCTTTACACTGTGGAAACGAGAATACCTACTCCGTCATACTGAGGGCATGGCCTGTCCAAAAGGTCAGAGCCAGAGGGTCACTGCAAGACACTCGAGCCTGGGGTGGAACGTATGACCAGGTTGTAATATCAAATGAATGTGTGCGGCAAACACCACCCCGCCACAGCACATACATCCTGTAAGGGTACCCCTTTGGACAAAGCCTTCGAGGAGGCAACCCCCCCTAGTGGAATGAGCCCTTATGCCCAGAGGCTTAATGAGACCATGTGTCCCAAAAGTGATAGAGATATAGGCATTTTAGGAATATAATCCAGCCAAGGATATAGGAAGGCCTTGGCTAATCCAGGGGCAATGTCAAGGCAGGAAGGGGCAACAAAGCGAGCTTGTGGATCTCCTACTCATTTGAGAGATGTCAGGGCCAGCAGAAGAGCTACCTTTAGAGTCAGAAGCTTCTGTGAGGCTGACTCTAAGGGCTCAAATGGGGCACCTGAAAGACCTTCCAGGACCAGAGAGCGGTCCCAGGAAGGTATGCATGGTCTGCAGATGGGCCTCAGCCATCTGGCACAATGCCTAAAACTCAAATTTAGAGAATGTTGCCCCATAGAGACTCCATCACTAGGGGCATGGCTGGCCGAAATGGCGGCCACATAGACCCTGATTGTAGAAGGAGCCAACCCTGCTGAGAAATGTCCTTGTAAGAACTCCAGGACTGTAACTATTGCTCAGTTCACTGGGTCTAGCTGACGTTCCTGTCATGTCAAGCTCACTCAGCAGGTCTGCTTGGTAGGCCTGCAACACTGCCATTGTATGCAGTGACAAGCAAGACCCACTGCCACATAGGCTTTGCCAACCAGCTCCGAGGTGGCCTTACATAGTCTGGATGGCAAAGCCAGCCCCCCTAAATTACCTATTGTCAAGAGGTAGCTCGCAGGTGCCTCCTCCACCTTCGGCATAGCTAAAGAGCCATGCCATTCATTCCCCATGATGCGACTTATTTTCACTAGGGAGAACAAAGCTCGTCCAGCCTTAGTAATCACTTCATGCAGCTCTTTATATGCTTGAGAGCTGCTCTCCATTTTTGGCACACCCTTCTGGCTCCTCGGACTCAGAAAGGAATTTTTTGTTTTGGATTTCCAAAGCGGAAGGAGGAGTCGTGATGCGAGCTCCAAAATCCGGCGGAGAGCCGGACCCGGAAAACAGAGCAAGAGATAGAGCATCGCTCATCTCTGGCTCCTCTTCCAGATCCATACGAGATCCCCAGGACCTGAGCCTGAGCGGTTGGCCCAGACCTGCGAGGCTCTGAAACCCAACTCCCTTCGGCCGAGAAGAGGGTGAGCCATGAGTGGAGCTGACTAAGCGTTCATAATGCGCGTAGTCGGACCTCTTGAGGGCTGCCCATGGTATGCTCCATCCCTAGACACATCACACAGAAAGCGTGTCCATCCCCCCATGATGAAACAGCAGTCTCACTGAAGATAATAAGGCTGAGGGCACAGTTCACAGGTGCCATTTTTATATCATGCAACGCGCTTAATTGCCACGTCACCTGAAAAACACGTAAGAAAAACTTACACACGTATATGCATAAATTAAGCTGAAAAGAGAACTAGAAAGTCCTAGGAGGATCTTGTGACACCTGAAGGACATTGTAGTGTCTGTGCTGGAATACAGTACAGAATGCCCTAATGTGAAAACAAATGGAATAGAATGGAATGCTTTCAAAAATATATGCAAATTTTCTACTGGCAAAGGACTGGGAAATGGATTAAAAAAAAGGTACTTCTGACAAACCTTCATGCAACCATAAAACAAATAGAAGGAAAAGAGAATAGCAACACAATGAGTTTGTTGGTCTCATAATTGTATAATGGTACTCAATAAAGCTGTCTTCATGAGGCATGTTCTTTAACTCTCACTTGGGGAGCAATAAACAGTGTGGATATTCCTGTTTTTTTTTTCTTTTGTTTTGTTTTTTTAACCCAGATGCAGATGGACCTCAATTAGCAAAACAAAATAACTAAAAAGCGGAACACAATGTAGTATAGTGATCGCCACTCATTCCCTCTGATTAGCAAAAAAACAGCCAAGGAAAGAGAAATAGGCCATTCAGCTAGGACATAAAGTTTCTCCTTCTGAATCTGATCCAGTAAGACTTGTGAAACATTGCAACAGCCAAAAACATTCTGTTGGCTGCTGGTCAAACCAAAAGTTTTCATGTTCAGTTTTTCGTGGAAAGGTCACAGTATCAAGTATCATCATTGCACTTCCGCATCTGACACTTGCCGGGGTCAATGCTTTTTAAAATCTTCTGAAATTGATTGTGGTGGCTTCTGTAGTGGCTCAGATCTGATACCAACAGGCCCTGAGGTTCTAAAAAAGATGGAATAGAAGGAAAGTGCAAGAGAGGCGGAAGAGAAGCATTAAAGCAACACAATCTAATCTGTCTCTAGTAAACGAGCGTCCCTCTGGCCAAAATGCCAATCATATGAATCATTTACTTTTGTCTATCTGCGTTTGCCGGCCGCCTCCATTTGATATTTACACTAAAAGGCCCCATATCTGAGTTCAGTCAAGTGCTGCACTGTTTGATAATGTGCTTTAGAAGGCGAGGGGGCACGGCCAGATGAAATGCTGAATGGCATTTAGCCTGGGGAGAGCATGACTCAGACGTGATAGAACTGTCCTAGGCCCCCTCATTCATACCACACATTACAAACTGAGGCCTGATTGCCCCCTCCAGAATTGGCTGATTACAATCATGTCGTTGTCCTCTTTCTGATGAGATGGTAAAATGGATCAGAGCAGCAGTCTGTGGCTGCATTTAGACAGCAGCACAGAAATCAGATTTGGTTCTACATGCTTCTTTTAACTCAATCATATTTGCCGATTAAGCAACCAGCTGGGTTATGATCTTTTCCTGAAATGCTTTTAAATGGAATTCATGTCTTTAAACAAGTTAAAGTGCAACTATATGTTGGGTATTTGTTTGGCCAAACATTGGTCTGTGTCTGTTAAGCATATTGAATGCACAACCGAGCCAATTCAAAACTCAAATATATTACTGTTTATTTATTTACCTGATTGAGAAGATACTGATACTGCAGCATGGAGCTTAATAGGGTCTGAAATAGCTTGCATTACCTTGGCCAGGATGAATTATGATTTTTTGATTATGTGAATTCTGTTATTTATCACAATGAGGAGCACTCGTGTGGAAGGGGCAGGATCCCAACAGCACACTATATAACATTCACTGATTTGCTTGAGAATTCATTTGCTCGTTGCAGCCATCTTCAGTATTCATAGTGCAAAGGCCAATATCACAAGAAGCATGGGTTAAACTGTGATTTAGGAAGTGGAAGAACTCTATTGCTTTAATGGTTACCAGCAGAAAAGTGCGGACAGTGTGTTATTATATGGGACCCTCAATAGTATGATAATGTGGTTAAAACAATTTATCAATATTTGTACTATAGCACTGTTTGATCTGATTGGTCAGAAGGGGTTAATTTTCTATAACAGCATGTTTTGGACAATAGCGAGGAATGTAATTTAAATGATGTTAATGCTAATATGTTATCATTTCTATAGTAACAAATCATACACTTCATATAATCTAAGGCTATATGTGGGTTTTAAAAAGTATGGTTATTTAATAAAGAAAAAGTTATAAATATTGTGATGCTTATTATTATTATTATTATTATTATTATTATTATTATTATTATTATTATTATTATTATTATTATCATCATCATCATCATCATTATTATAATCGTTCGGTACGGAGACCTTTATTTGGTCTCCAGTGTCAGCATTTACAGTCAGTAAGTTTTTTAACAGCGGCCAGTTGTCACGTAAAGGTTGCAGAGGCAGATGCAAGTGCAGATAAACTCTAATAAAAAGAAACAAATAACATTAACACTAGAAATACCAGAAACATGAGCTATGAATACGCTGCATAGAGGTTAAGAAATACAGGCAAAGAATGACAAAAGCAAGACAGTGTTAGTGGTCCATCCATCCATCCATCCATCCATCCATCCATCTTCTACCGCTTACTCCTTCTTCAGGGTCGCGGGGGAACCTGGAGCCAATCCCAGGGCGCATCGGGCACAAGGTGGGGTACACGCTGGACAGGGGTGCCAATCCATCGCAGGGCAGTGTTAGTGGTGCAATTTAAATACTAGTGCTAATTAACCACATGATGTGAAACAGGTGTGAAAGTTCACGTGATGTGCTCCTGTGGTGTGCATTGGCTACTGGGAAATGTAGTCAAGTTCCAGATTCATGATGCCAGTCTTCAGGGCAGAGGAGTTTGTACTTTCTGGTGACAAGCTTAATATTTTCGTCTAATTAACTTCAATAAATAAAAAAAAGAGAAACTGGTGAGAAAATGACTATTTGTAACTGCTATAATGTAAGTGATAACAGGAACTAACTTGTCTCATTGTCGAGTAATATATATATTTTTCATCACTGTCAAATTGCTGTAGTACAAGAGAAATAAGCACTTCCTGATCTGCTGTTATTGGAAAATAAACTTTGGTGTGGTAACAGTAAGTACACTTCACATTGGGTTGCATCACACCTAACGTAAGTCTTCAGAATGAAGCCTTCAATATTCCTTGTATTAATATACATGATACATGGTACATGATACTGTAAAGCCTGTAAAGCACTTCTTAACTCTTTCTTAACTCTTGTGAAAACAGTCAGGCAATAATTGTTATACAAGCTATAATATAATGAGTATACATGTCTGAAATTCAGGAGTTTCAATTTCTCTGTAACCTTAAAAGGTAAAACACAATTACAGTATATGACAATATCAGAAAATGTTTTAATATGATATTTCGTTTTTATTGTTCTAAACTTCTGGCACTTGGAGAAATGAAAAACATGAAAAACCTCAGCTGGAAAAGCCTGAAACCTGACAGATTTTTGTCATTTTTGTTTCCTTTGGTAAAAAGCCCCCTAAAACCCACAAATCCACTGATTTTTTTTTTTAATCAAAGCTTTAATATTTTATTTAACCTGAATTTAAAGTTTAGGTCATTTGAACACTGAAATCCTGTTAAGCTCCTACACAAAAGTGCTTTTTTCACCATAATTTACATTTATAAGACTGAGAGAGGTGTTGGAAAGACCCAGAGGCATTTTTAAAAATATTGGTCTTGAAAAATGTCCCTCATTCACCACACCATGCAGGAGCATGACAGATTTGAAATCAAAACATTGTAAAAATATAAAAAGTTTAAAAACATCACATGCATTGTCAGTTCTATTGTGATCAAATCTGCATTTTGAAACTTCAAAATATTCAAACATAAAATACATTACGACATCTTTAAGAGTTTAGTACACCATGTTTCCTCTCCTTCCACGCCAAAATATTCAGCTTAGAGTTTGTTTGTTTGTTGAGTCACATCATTAACTGAACATGTACAATTACAGATATATATATATATATATATATATATATATATATATATATATATATATATATATATATATAGATAGATAGATAGATAGATAGATAGATAGATAGATAGATAGATTCAATAGCTGAGCTCACTTATTATCTGCAACAGCACAGTTAAACTCTGTTGTTTACTAGATGAATTATTTATATGCTATTAGGTAGTCGTTCGAGAGGAACACTAAAAATGTCACCCCAATGCCTTGCAAAAGTATTCATCACTCTTGAGCTTTACCACATTTAGTTTCAACCTGGAACTTAAATGAAGTCAATTGGGATATATGTCATGAATTAAACAAACAAACAAACAAACAAACAAAAAACATAGCCCATAACATTGAAGTGGAGGGGGAAAGTCAATTTACAGTAATTTCCTAAATTATTTACAAACAAAAAAAAAAAAGCATTTTTAAAAAGCATTTTTTTAAAAATGGTGATTAGACAAGTAATGACTGTTGCTGTGAAAACAAACCTCAGTGACTGAGTAAGGACAGCACTAGTTAGAAAGTTCAAAAGAGTGAATTCAAGGCACTGAAGCTCTACTGATAAAAAATGTAAAAGGTGTTACACTGATGCATGATAACTCTATGTCTGAGTGGTTTACATATCGAGGAACAACATGTAACTTTCACTGAAAGTATCAAAGTATTTTTTCTCATCCTAATTTTCGTCTACTGGAGAACACAAAGTAAGTAAGAAAAAGGGAGAGAGAGAGAGAGAGAGAGAGAGAGAGAGAGAGAGAGAGAGAGAGAGAGAGAACAGTGATTGGAGTCGATCATTAGTAATCAGATTTGCTTTTGCCTTTCTGCTGGCAGGGTGAGAAGTTCAGTGAGTTCCCAGTGACAAGAGAGCAACTGTATATATGTGGCTGTGTATGAGAGACAGAGAGAGAGAGAGAGAGAGAGAGAGAGAGAGAGAGAGATATTTTCCACTATTACAGAAAGGTACATTCTTCCCACTCATCATACTTATAAAGTTATCAAGTGCTGATAGCTAAATAATTCAATTTTGTGACCACAACCCTGCAAGGGTCAGAACATGTTCTGCCTTTAATGGTAGAACCATTCAGTAATAGCTAGTGTTTTCTACTTTCTGATGTAAAAATGTCAGACAAATTCCATTTAGTCATATGAGATAAGTTCAGAGGTTCAGCCTGAAAATAAAGTAGGTAAAATGTTTGTGTTAATTTGCAAAGAACAACTAAAGAACCAACTTTAATGTTGATTACTGCATTTTCTGTAGATAGATGCCTAAATGACCTGCTATGAATTAAATTTCTTAAATGTCATTTTACATGTAAACTTTTGCACTTCATAGTACATAAAAAGCCAAATCAGGTTGAAAACAGTATATGAATTCACTCACCTATGATTACATACAGACTGTCTATTAATAATCTCACTGATGGTTTAAGAATAAAAGCCTTTTTTCTTTTTTTTCATGCATGAATTATGAAATCCTGATCAAGGATTTTTTTTTTTCCTCTGTGTTTTTAATTTTCTTCAGGCATGAAACTTTTTTTTTTTTTTACCTTCATTTTACTTTTACATACATTTTTCAAAAAGTTATTGAAGTGTCCACTCCGGTGGACTGCATGCGTTCAAATGAAGAATTAGTGTCCACTCTAGTGGCTGTGATGCAGTTATTCTATTGAAATCCTTGCAATAGCCAGAAAATGGCTTTTGAATAGCTGTCCACTGTAGTGACTACTATGTCTGAAAGGGTTAATGTATACACTTAAATTGTATTGAACTAAGCCAACTCCACTCTTAGACCAATCCTAATAAAAATTCACCCAGCTTGTGATAATGATATACAAAATTATATACAAATTCCTCTTATCGACTCTGCTATTCTTCTGTTTAAAAAGGACATATGAAGGATGCTTTCTTGAGACTGACATTAATTATTACTTAAAAACCCAAGCAAGGTGACTGAAAACAGTAAATGCTACTACTTCTATTTGCAAATACTGTATCTGATTACATGTAACACACATGGAAATGAAGAATTTCAACATCATGTCAAGTTTAGTGTATTTATATGAAACAGAAATACTCAAAAATCTAAATCAAATTTTAAATGCATTCATTTGGACTAACTACAATCTTGGAGCATGTGGACAGTTAGTGACTGCCATTGAGTTAACATAACCAATGCTCACTCAGTGGACCACCACTGATATAAATTAAATCTGTGGTTCATTTTGGATATTTGTTTTAATCAGGAATTGACCTCTGGGCATTAAATTAGGATTTAGGAGTAAGATCTCTGCTTCTTTTGTTGGTGCTAACAATGTAGGAACAGAAACACACAAAAGTTAACTAAAAATTCTGTTTATGAGATGATTACCTAACAAATATCAGACCATCAAGCCTATTTCTAAACATATTTACTAATTTCAAGCTTAAATTGGCTTATTCTATTGGCAGAAAATTTTTGTTAGAAATAAATGCTTGAAATAAGCTAAATCATCTGCCAATAGAAATAAAATATATTTTAAAAATATTTTCTAACTCGAAATGAATAAATATGTCTAGAAATACGCTTAATAATCGTATATTTGTTTAAATCTTATCAATCTTATAGACAAAGAGAAATATTCATCGATTTTGCCTATATTCAAGATATTATTACTTGATAAAATAGTATTTTTGCAGTGCATTCAGTGTATGCTATTATATGGAACCCTTAATGCTGATATTATGGAATGGAAATGCTTAAAATGCTTAAAACTAGCTTTTAGATATACAGTTACTGTGTTATGGTCTTAATTGAACAAACTAGAGTTGGGTGGGGAGAACGTAAGTCTTCAGTATTGCACTGCTTGTCAGATTTGCATAACAAATGATGTCAAATTATTTTCTCATAGAGTTTTTCAATGCTAGTTTCTTCATATCTATTTCAGAAATAGTTAATAGTTGTTTTCTTTAAACAGCTATATCTTTTTTCATCTCTTAACTCTGTGGAATTGAAGAATTCGGCCTTGGTTCATGCTAGCTATTAACCTAACTACATTGTTTCTAGCTAGCTATCAAAATAGCTAGCATTAATTCTAGCTCCCCGCAACAAACCCGCTATGATGTTTCAAACTAGCTTCCCATCCTACAGTTAGCTAGGCTGCAGCCTTTAGCAACAGTCTGTTTAATAAAAAAAAAGAAGAAAAAAAAGTAATATTTGCAGAAAGGTTGTCTATTAAGTTTAATAAATATCTGTTCATACAAAACAGGCTTACTGTATGAAGGCACTAATTTAGCTATCTTGATACACTTTGTTTAGGTTACTTAAAGGCTGAGGCATCACTGACTATTTAATGTAGCAAAAACAATATTCCATAGCTAGACATGGGGTAGGGTACAGAGTAGGCTTCTATTGTTTGTCTTTATTAAATTGCTTTTTGAAGGGAAAAATGGGCCACTTAAATGCAGCGTTATACCTTTAACAAATTCCAGCTAACTATCTGGTAGCATACAGTGCACGGTGTGGCGTGTGTGTAATATGCAGTTGTAGAGGTCTGTATCTATAAAAACATTACAGGGGGCAGTGTATTTTACAGTTTGAACATGTCTCGGGAAAAATCATTAGTAGGTGTGAGTGAGGAGCTCCAGGCCTGGGGTAAAGTAACTGATTAACCTCTGACCTCTAGAATAAACCTGGCTCATGGGATTTTCATATTAAGCAATTCATTCATTGCTGCAGCAAAGAATTTGTTAAAAGAAAAAAAAAAGAAAAATAAACATTTTGTTCTGTCTATGAGACTGCACAGGTTCTCACTGAAGTAAGTGGAAAATCAAATTCTCATTAAAAAGGTAAACATGGTTTTCATGGCAAACGAGGAAAATTCTTTTCCTCGCAACAAATATCAGTCTACATTTTTACAATCTACTTCTTCTGTGGCTTTTTAAAAAAAAAAAAAAATACATTTAATGTTAAAATTATCTGTGTTCAAAACTATATTTCTCTCTTACTAAGTAGTCAGTTTCCGTTAATATTTGCACATACTAATAATCTGCAAAATGGCCAGTATTTGAATGCAGAAAACCATGACAATTATATCCAAATCACGTTTCGAAAGGTGCTGTGGATATCTATCAGTCCGGTCTGATCGCTAGCTCAGAAGTATAACCACTGCACTAACACTGCCTGAGGCAAATCAAAGAGCATGGCATCATTCCTCCTTCTATGGGTAAAAAAATACCATACTGTAACTTCCCTGAGAGAGAGAGAGCAGCATTCAGACAAAACAGGTCCTGATAACTATTATGGAAAAATATCAGTCATACTTGGTTGAAGCTCAGCTGCAGAATGTAGGAGGATATGCAATATGCAAGATTCTTCAGCTGTAGTTTTGCGTGCCTCAAACATGAAAAAGACATTAAGATGTGAAGTACGTTGTGCAATGAAAGCTGGAACGTGTAAATTTCACTGGTATAACTAAATCCATCATTTCCTTAAAAAGATCATCTTTATCTCGGATCAGCAGTGTTGCACTATTTCAAGTGCAGTCACTATATATATATTTTTAAACGTGGCCGTAAAACAGCTCACAACAAAAAGCAATGTGCTAAGTCTCCTAAACATAGATTTTCATTAGGAAAGTAACAACACTTTAACAAGCCCTCTAAAAGATAAATGCTGGGAATGAACAACTTCTAGACAGGGATGGATTATCATGACCACGGACCCTGGGCACAAAATCAGAATGGGCCCCCTTCCATCCCCTCCATCCTCTCCATCCCCTCCCCACACACGCACGCACTCAAGTAGTAGCCTACAAATCCACTCTCGCAAAAAGTGCACAGAGCTTTACAGCGCATGACAGGGAAACACAATCTAATCACACAATCTAATCATTACGACATTATGTGATTTAATCGGCTAATTAAAAACACAAAATAATTTCACAATATAATTTAAAATATGTTTTATGTAATTAATACAATGTAAATATATTTTAAACACAAAACCACATAATACCTTTTTCATAAACTCGATGCCGTTACAGCATTTCCCAGCATGCTTTGCCCTTATAACTTTTGAAAAGGAAAACATTTCATTAAACTAAGTGACTAGTAAGAAGAAATATGCCTAATATTTAATATTAATACATGTAACTTTCTGTAATTTCTAAGCAAGAGCAAATAAAAATATGCGGCCTATGACTTACCACACTAAGTGTAATGCACATGGGATGAAGGTGGTATATAGTCTATATGTTACTCCTTTGCATTGAAAATTAACTATCTATTATACTATCTACTATTATCAGTGGATCAGTATCTTTGGTTCATATAGTGCCTCGTGCATTTATCTTCCAAGTCTTTCCAAGACCATATCATGAATGAAATCTTCGCGTCGCACAATGATAGTAAAGTTGTAATTCATCAGATCGTTAGGGGCCCCCCTGGAGCATCAGGGCCCTGGGCACGTGCCTACTTTACCCATGCCATAATCCGGCTATGCTTCTAGACTTATTTAAGTCCATATAACATCAAATTCTTACCATTCTCTAGTTTTTACTGTATTCATGTAGTGAAGCATATCCTTTGTTTATTTCACTCAACACCCTTTGTACCAAGCAAAATGTCTTCTTGTATATCATCAGTCTTAAATCTAAAAGTCGCTTTCTTCGTGAAATCAAGAATGCTTAACTGAACCGTTACTCAGCTTTCCAGTTGGCTGATTGATGACCAGGTTGATGTGAGTCAGGAGTCAATTAACTGATTGAGGTGGGTAGGCTTTCTGAGGAATAATATAAACAAACTCTACCCTTTTCTTCTCTCTCTAGGGACCATAAACAAATACAGGTGAAGTTCTAACTACCGTTTCCGGGCTGATTCTTCCGCCTTTGCGTTTTGCGTCTCTTCTTGCTAACGAGCCGAAATCTACCCTGCTGACCTTGCCGATAGGAGTGAAGGCTTGAAGTAAACAGATACCAGTGTCTGCAGGCGCTTCCACTCGTTTTCTGTACGGAGGCAGGACGGAGGGGAAGAGAGTGATGGATGTGGGAGAAAGGATTCAAGACATCTCCCATCTGCTTGCAGTTCTGCCTAACCTCGGATCGTTATTCCCTTCTAGACAGGGACAGGCACATAACCGTTCCTCACTTGCTCACTCAGTAACATATACGAAAGATCATGTGTGCACACATGTGTACTAAGTCTTTCGCTCACACACTCCCACATTCACTAGCAAAATACAAACAAGCTAACGAGGAGATTGAAACCATAGAGACTTGTTTGAGAAGGATTGTTTGAGTGCTCCTGTACTTTTCAGACTAATCTGATCTGCTCTTAATCTAATCACTCTTAATCACTTTCGGCGGGAGACAGGGTCAGCATGGGCACTCTGCCCGGTCTATGACTATGCAGCCCCATACTCAGCAAGCAGCAATGCGCTGTGTATTCTGACACCTTGCTGTCATAGCCAGCATTAATTTTTTCTTTGTGTTACAATAGCTCTTCTATGGGATCGGACCAGACGGGCTAGCGTTCGCTCCCCATGCACATCAGTGAGCCTTGGGTGTCCATGACCCTGTCACCGGTTCACTAGTTGTTTTTCTATGGGCCAGTTTTGGTAGGTACTAACCACTGCATACTGGGAACACCTTACAAGACCAGCTGTTTTTAAGATGCTCTGACCCAGTCGTCTAGCCATCACAATTTGACCCTTATCAAAGTCAATCAGATTCTTACGCTTGCCTATTTTTCCTGCTTCCAACACAGTAACTTTGAGAACTGACCGTTTACTAATATATCCCACCCCTTGACAGGTTCCACTGTAATGAGATAATCAATGTTATTCTCTTCACCTGTCAGTTCTTGTAATGTTATGGCTCGTTCTTGTACATGTGAAGTTCACGTGTCTTTTCTGTAAGGGCAATTCTGCTTTAAGTGCTCATTAGTAAGGTTAATTAGTATTTTGATTCTTGACCCAGGTTAAACAGCTTCAATTATTTTCTTGTTTGATGGTTTAACCCCTGATCGTATTATCCTGCCAAAGTATCGCTGCTCCTCATGCTTAATAAAAGAGTTGCTCAAGGGCTCTCACTGGCTTTTATAAAGAGGTGGAACATTTTCTGAAAGGGTTTTTTGAGGGTTTGAAACCCTACTGATTGTAGGGTTTGATGTAGACCCTGTAAGGGGTTTCCCACAAAAAGACAACCAAACAACTTATGTTGCTGGAAAAATCTCTTTCCTGAGAGTATTGTGTGATTCTCATACTCCAGTTCACTGAGACTGGAAAGTTGAAGATTGGAAAGACATCACCCAGTTTGGGTGAGTCTGTGCCCACTATAGCTTCAGGTTCCTGTTCTCGGCTGACAGGAGTGGACCCTAATATGGTCTTCTACTGTTGTAGAACATCGACCTCAAGGTTTGACCATTTGTGGGTTCTGATATACTTTTCTGCTCACCATGTTTGTAAAGACTTATTTGTCCTTACTTATACTGTAGTCTTCCTATCAGTGCCATTTTCCTCTGACCTCTCTCATCAACAAAATTTCCACCTGCAGAACTAATGCTCACGGAATGTTTTTTGTTTTACGCACCATTCTGAGTAAACTTCCAGGGGATCAGGGATTTCTGAAATCAGTCTCTCCAGCATTTCACGATTTTGCAGTCGCAGAAATGAACGCAAAATCAAGCAAGCTACGCAATATTCGTAGGACCTTGCAATTTTTTAAAATTTGGGCCAAGACATGTCATGTGACATCAGCACAACACGCATTCAGGCAAAGCCCTCTTTCAGCTAAAACGTCTCATTTGGTAAATGGTCTGCACTTATGTAATGCTTTTATCCAAAGCGCTTTACACTGTGTCTCATTCCGCCATTCACACACTAATGGTAGCAGAGCTGCCATACAAGGTGCTAACTTGCCATCGGGAGCAACTTGGTGTTCAGTGTCTTGCCCAAGGACACTCCAGCATGTGGAGTCATGTGGGCCGGGAATTGATTAGTGGACAACCCGCTCTACCACTTGAGCCACAGCCGCCAAGTTACCAACAAACATCACTGTGAAAGACTATGCAAAACAGTTAATGTGCGAACAATCCTGTATGGACTGTGAAATGCTCAAACCAGCCCAACAACCATGCTATGGTCGAATATACTGAGTTCACATCAAACATATTCACATATTTTACGTGTTATATTAACTGAAGCTCTTGACCTGTATTTGCATGAATTTATGCATTATGCTGCTGATTGGCTGATTGGGTAATTGCATGAATGTGCAGGTGTTCGTAATAAACTGACCTATGAGTGTAAATATAATATCAAAGCTTTGATAATGCTGGATTGTGAGTCCCACCACTGGAACAAAATTAAAAAAATAAAAATAAACACAGACCCCCTGGCTATACTATCCTTTTGCTTTGAGAACTACTACTCTAGGATGCTTCTCGCAGTCATAGGTGATGTCTGTCCTTTAAATAAATGACATAAGATCAGAGGAAATCTGTGCAAGAGAAAGCAATGGGGACTTTCTGACCACACATTAAGACAACTAGTCACAGGCCAGGGGTCATCCAACCATTACGGAAGTGTAATGGGGCAATTACACTGTGTAATTGGATTGATTCTTTTCTTTCTTTTTGTATTTATTTATTTATTTATTTTGCAGATTTGCATAGATACTTTTCCATTCCAGCATACTCCAAAATGAACTCGAATAACTCACGAACAATTTTTGCTGAGCATGAAAGTGAAAAATGGTGAAAAATCTCATCAAAAGAGAACTATGCATTGGTACATACTGCACATGCATGCCATTATAGTCAATATGTTCTACACATGTAGAGTGCATATGGAGTGCATACCACATACCAAATTAGTTCTTGGCAAGAGCTCATACAGAATCGTACAACATGAATGAACAGTGATGATGGGGAAGGTTTTAAAAATCAGCATTATGTCATATGACTGTCTTTAATCCTGGGAGAAATACCACTGATGTGATTGTTTCACATGCATCATATTTGCATTCGTCTGAGCAGTCTGTCACTGTCTCCTGGAATAAATGTCATTCAAATAAAATGTTCTGGTTTCAAAAACTACCCAAAACCAATTTCACACCCCTTTTAGTAACCATAAATTTTTATTAGATTAACCTAAACGAGTTAAGCTGATGTAACATCACTGCATGCACCCTTGCTGTGACCTCATGTGTCACCGTGTGAAGTGTGAGATCATTTTTTTTTGCCAGAGTTTGTGTGCACATGAACAAAATGGAGCATATTTGATTGGGTTAGGGCACTTTAAAGGAGTGCCATATGGGCTGGATGACCTGAAAGTAATGCTATGTAATGTTATAGGAGCAGTGCTCAACTGTTTGTGTGTAAAATGTGTTTAAGGCACAGCCATTCCTATTCAAAACCATCAACACAAGACACACCAAATATCAAGAGAGGTCAAATTAGAGAGACCATGGATCTACTGTATATACTGTTTCTCTGAAAAGAGACCTCCAATAGAAACGTCGTATGAAATATAATGCCTGCAGATCGTTATGATTTCATGCTAACACACTGTGGGTCTATGGTTTATGACAGTTATATATTTTTACAGAGCAAAACCTCTAAATCACACATCACAGTTTCCCAGCTTCACAATATTCCCGTCTGAGGCTACATGGGCACATGCTCATTGAAACTGCTCAGTTGAAGACTGGAAAAATACCTGGGGATGTTTATCGAATCTTCAACTGTCTATCCAGTTTCGGTGAGTCTGTGCTGACTGCTGCATCAGATTCCTAGTCTTGGCTGATAGGAGCGAAACCTGATGTAGTCTTCTGCTATTGTCGCCCATGTGCCTCAAGATTCAATGTTTTGTGTGCTTTGCGATACTTTTCTGCTCACCACCGCTGTAAGGAGTGCTTATTTGAGGTGCCGTTGCCTTCCTGTCAACTCAATGGACCTCTGAGCACTCTCATCTACAAACCCTTTCCACCTGCAGAACAGCCGCTCACTGGAGGTTTTTCGTTTTTTGCACCATTCTGTATAAACTGTAGAGACTATTGTGCATTCAGCAGCTTCTGAAATTCTCAAAGCAGCCTGTCTGGCACCAAGTCACTGAGACCACATTTGTTCTCCATTCTGATGTATGATGTGAGCATTAACTGAAGCTATTGATCTGTAACTGCATGAAGGTATGCGTTGTGCTGTTGCCACATGATTGGCTGATTGGAAAATTGCATGAATGTGCAAATGTAAAGTTTTTCCCTTTAAAGTGACTGGTGAGCGTAAAATTTACTTTTTCATCCATGTACTGTGAGCTTTATACAGTTATTCCTTAATCCAGAAGGAGGATTAATGGGTAAAGTGATCTATAGTACTAGTATTAGTACAAACACAGCCATTCTCATTCAAAACCCTGATTAACATGAGGCACACCAAATGTCAAGAGAGGTAAAAATGCGAGGCTACGGTTATATACCATTTCTCTGAAAATAAACCTTAATACAAAAGGTGCCTGCAGACTTTCAATATGTCACACTAGCACACTGCATCACTATAATTTATGGCATTTATATATTTTTTGTAGGGCTAACCTCTACGCCACACATAGACACAAGTGGAAACCATATGTACTTTTCTCAGTTATCATATACCTAATTAATCCTTGGTGCACTGAGACAGGTGTGTTAGGACAAAAAAATTCAGAGTGCATGGGGTCTCCAGGACTGAGACCCTTCAAGATTTTATCATAACTGGGAGAGTAAAAACATCTGGTCACCATCACTATAAACCATGTCTCATAAAAAAACGTGCATTGTATATCTGGTTGTGCATGGCATGTTTATTTGCCTTCTTTTTTCCTGCAAAAGAATTTTTCTCATGTGATTTTTTTTATATCATTTATATTTGAGAGTCCCATAAATAAACTGCTGTCTAACCCCAGATAACCCCCCTGTGGTCACAACCTGAGCATCCAAACAGCTGTCAAACACACATCATTATTTTGTTGGGGGAAGTGAATGTGACCGCTAGCATCTGCTCTTGTTTATTATCAAATCGAGCCCCGATATCTCGAAGCACAACTTTCTGTTTACGCATTTCTAAGCAGAAAGTCATGAACTTGAGCCTGAGCAGCCCTCACTGAGGTTGATGTGTAAGCAGAGCACCATGAATATAGATCCTGTGCACGCCTTCAGGCTTCTTCTCTAACAACTGCACTATTGGAACAGATAAAATATTTATTTGTGTCGTCACATGATAAACAGTGGTTTCGGGTAAATTGGCTTAAGTTGGCAGAGACTTCAGTGGCATATGGTGTTCCTGGCTATCTTTCATTTTAAGTGAATAAGAGTGATGGTGATGGGAAAAACTATGGTATGCTTCCAACCAGGTGGTTCAATCTAGTGTAGAGTTTTTAAGCCAGCAAACTAAATTGCAACTTCTGTTATGAAAATATTATGAAAATGAACCATTACTATTCAACCCAGATTGCACAAGGATTATCCCATTGACATTTAGCAAAAAATATATTTCTTTTTTTAATCATTGCATGCATTTCACCATTTTCAAAAATGTGTTAAAACATCTCCATCTTGAATTTCAATCTTCAATTTGGGTAGATTGGGTGGTGGTGTTGGGGGCTCAAATCCCACCTCTGCCCTGTGTGCGTGGAGTTTGCATGTTCACCTCGTGCTTCGGGGGTTTCCTCTGGGTACTCCGGTTTCCTCCCCAGTCCCAAAGACATGTGCTGTAGGCTGATTTATATTTCCAAATTGTTCATAGTGTGTGAATGGGTGTGTAAATGTGCATACTTGCGCCACTCCAAGTTCCCTGGGATAGGCTACAGGCTCCCCGCAACCCTGTGTAGGACAAGCGGTACAAAAAATGGATGGATGGAATTTGGGTAACAGGATTGTATATTCAAATGGTTTTCTGGATTGAAATTCAGATGCTCCAACTTTCTGTTAAACATGTGACTTATTCAAAATATTTTATAGAAGTGAATAGGTTCAGGTAAGAGGATTGAGTGAATGTTCACTCACTTTCACTAACCACTTTATCCTGATTAGGGTCATGGGGATCCAGTGCATCCTGGGAACACTGGCCATGAGGTGGAAATACACCCTGACTGGGATGCTAGTCCATCGCAGGGCACAATGAACACGCTCTCACTCCTAGGGCTGATTTATCTTAGCCAATCAACTACTGGCTTGTTTTTGGTGAACCTGTGCCCATTGTAGCCTCAGATTCCTGTTTTTAGCTGACAGGAATGAAGCCAAATGTGGTCTTCTGCTGTTGTAGGCCATCCACCTCAAGGTTCAAAGTGTATTGAATCCTGAGCTGCTTTCCTGCTCACCCTGGTTGTAAGGCGTGGTTATTTTAGTTACTGTTACCTTCCTGTCAGCTCTTACACTTCTCCTTTGACCTTTCTGATCAAAATCCCAGGAGATCAGGAGTTTCTGAAATACTGAAATCAGCCTGTCTAGCACCAAACACCATGCCATGGTCAAAGTCACTCAGATCACATTTTTTCCTTTTCTGATTTGAAACATTAATTGAAGCTCTTGTCTTGTATCTGTATGATTTAATGCATTGCACTGTTGCCATATGATCAGACATCACTGTTCATCTTGATACAGTCAAGAACAGAATTTTTTTTTATTTTTTTTTACTACAATCACAATCACAAAGAAGATCATTTATAAAATATTGTTGGAACAGCCTGCCTTATACTCAAGTACATTTAATACAGGTACATATATCGGTTTTCTCATGGGTTACTTTAACTTTTCCTTGAGTCATTTCCTAGAAAGGTATCTTCTCTTTTACTCAAGTTGGGTACTTAATACAACACTAGCTAATAGAGACAGATTGAGAGAAACAGATCAATACATCTAGAAGACTATGGAGATGTTCATACTGCTTGCACATTTATCAGCATGTGTGGGGGAATATATGTGGGGGTTTTTTGTGAGGAAGGTATTACAGGAAATATCAGCATATGCCCTCCATGCCATTAATCATTTGTTTAACCACCATGCCCCACACTCACTCACTCACTCACTGCCTCTCTCTTTGCTCATCAGCATGTGGAAGGATAGTTACGAGAAATCCTTGCTTTTGCCCACAGTAGCATTAATCATTCTTTAAGATGATACCCCACTCCCAGTAAGCTTGCCCTTATAGACCTGCTCAGAGTGGTGTTCCCTTAAAAGCCCCTTATGAAAAATCAACTTTTATTAGATTACTCCCAGGCTGGGATGATGGGGAGCACTTGACCAAGCACGTACTACTCGCACTACATCATACCCTTTTTCAGTCACAGTCCTGGGGAGCCCATGCGCTGCACCTTTTAGTATTTTGCCTGCTACAACACATCTTAATCAGATAAAAAAAATGGCTGAATAATTAGCTGATGATTTGTGGCAGCGTTTTAGAGTAGGAAATGCACAAGAATGTGCAGAGTACATGGTCCACAGGACTGCAAATGAGATCCACTGCTCTAAAAAAAAATAAAATAAACAGACAAACAAAAAAACAAACAAACAAACAAACAAAAGACAGACAGTTTCATGTACATGACAGAGTAAGGGAACTTTCTTCTAGGCACTTTATTATTTTTAAATGACACCTCAAAAAGCTGATCTACTTGCTTGCAGGTATATATATATATATGTGTGTGTGTGTGTGTGTGTGTGTGTGCATGTTATTAGATATATAAGGATATATATAAGGATATATATTATATATATGCATTATATATATAAGGTTGATTTATGACTCACCAGTATTAAATTTGTATGATTATTTGAACATATTGAACATTAAGGCAAGTATCAGAGAGAGAGAAAAAATTCTGATCTGATTCACTGTTGTATTTTGTCATAGAAATACATATGATGTGGACTGAGCTAAAACACATTTTGCACATTAACAAAATATGTCTTAAAGCACACTGCCATCACAAATCATACAATTTCACATAACTTGGATGCAGAAGTCTGAGAAGGTTACTGAGTTACTGCAAGGGCATTGGCATTAGGTCAGTATTGGGTATTGGCTGATACATTATTGTTATTGAGCTATTGTTATCATAGAGCTATTGTTAACGTATCAAAAATAGAGTCAGAACATTCCTAATTTCAATAATACCATATATCATGAACCGTTTTTTTCCCACCACAGCATCATAGTGCTAAAGCTGTATGGTCTACAGTTGCAATTAATAGGTACTATGTTTACCATGTTGGTTAGTTTGCTGGTTAACATCAGCATGAACACTACATGGCAGACAAAAATAATCTGAATTTTAGTTAGGCCGTTAAATTCGAAGCAGTTTAAAGTGAAAAGTATTTTGATGTTATTTGTGACAGTGTCACAAGGCAGAGGCAGTTGGATGTAAGTGTGAGATGCCTATTAACAATCCAAATTAGTAGGTGATGTAGGGCATACAAAATCTAAATGAAGGGTAGAAGGCTGATTGGCATCTCTAAATTGTCTGTGGTGTGTGTGAGTGTGTGTACATGATTGTACCCTGCGATGGGTTGGTACCCCGTCCAGGGTATCCCCCGCCTTGTGCCCCAAGTCCCCTGAGACAGATCCCAGGCTTCCTGTGACCCTGTGTAGGACAAGCGGTACAGAAAATGGATGGATGGAAGGAGTCTCCAGTGTCGGCAGGTTGTAACAGTCAGCAGGTTTTCCACCATGGAGAGACGTCTTCAGGACAGGACTTTGTGATTTCCCGTTTCTATAACAAAACAAGCTGCTTTTTTTTTTTTTTTTTGCCTTTATAACTACAAGATTGAAAAAAAATGTTCCTGGTTACGGAATGACTGTTTATAGCTGTTATAATATAAATAATGTTTCACTGATGGTCAACACCATTATATGTAAGTATAAATCGTAATGTCATGACAAGTTGTTCATTAATAAATGTAAAAAAAAAATAATGATAATAATTGGCAAATTGATGGGGGATAACAGGAATAAAACACTTTGGGATGTGCTTTTAAAAACAACCCTCATTGTTGATTTTTTCTTTGTAACAGCACACCCTGTCATGTTTTATTCCTAACTTAATGCACAATACCCAGCTACCCCAAACTATAAACCTGAGCAACAACCAACCATTTCTTCATAGTTTCTGGCAGAGTACCAGTGACTTAGAACTGTAAAATACACTCCGGCACACTGTTTACAAACCTTCTGATTGTGTATACAGAATGTGAAGTATTGTGGCTAAACCTTGCAGGCTTGGTGAACATGAGTAAAGGAGCTGCAGAGTTGTGCAAAGTTGAGTCAGGACAAGCAGATGAGCTGCACAGAATGGGAAGAGGGGCTCTATTAACCCTGGCCTTCATAGGTCATCTTTGTTTGGGACTCGAATGGATCATCATGTCACTGTCTCCCTTGTGTGCCCATGTGTGTTTGATCCATTAAGGCTTCCATCACATCACCTAGCCACATTACTCACAGTCAGAGCTAATGGATCCTCTGTTCTAGTCACCCAGGGTGTAGTTTGTGGGCTTTCAGAGGCCGCATGTCTCAGCTGATACTGAAGGTAGAGAAGCACTGTGAACATCTAGCAGTGCCCTTTCTACCAAAATAAGCAGGTCTTTATCAAATGTGCAAATAACTGTTGTTATGTTGCACCTTCCTCAAATTACAGGTGAAATACAAAATATAGTATGTATTTAAGTAACAGTGTTTGGTATAGACACTGATGCCTGCACGGAGGACATTTAATGACATTACCAATCATAACGTGAGGATAGCTGGCATTAGCAACCCGATCTCTCATAGGAACTCTAATGAGTGAGAGCATATTCATTGGATTTCATATAATTGAAGTCCATTAACCTGCCCCTTGCCCTAACCCTAAAGTTCCCCTGAGATTATATCTTCGTTCATTCATCTTCAGTAACCTTCAGTAACCTCTTTATCCTGGTTAGTGTCATGGTGGGTGTGGAGCCTATCTCAAGAACACTAGGTACACACCCATTCTGTTGAAGGGCATTGCACACACGCACACTTATTCACACCTAGAGGCAATTTAGAGTAATCTGTCCACCTAGTGAAATGTTTTAGACAAAGAGTGGAAACTAGAGAACGTAGAGGATTCAGGATTAAACTTATGACCCTGGAGTGGCTTCTCTGGTTTCCTCCCACCTCCCAAAAACATGCCGGTAGATGGATTAAAGATGCTAAATTGCCCCTAGGCTTATTGCATGGTGTAGAGGAATGGACTGGTATCCCAGCCAGGGTGTACTCCCGTCTCACTTCCAATGATCCCAGGATAGGCTCCGGATCCACCACAACCCTGACCAGGATAAAGCAGTTCCTGAAGATGATTTAATGTCTATTGATAGAGCCTGGCGTTTTTAATGAAAGTAAAAGTGTAGATCTCCCCAGGCTATTATCATCTTTAGTATTTTAGTAGTTTCCTGGGTGTTATAATTTATTAAACAATTTATTATTCTACTTAAGGTTTCTTAAGTATTTTTTTTAGAGTTTAAAATAATTTTTCAGGGGTACTTTAATCATCTAAAATGTTACATGGGAAATCGCTCATGTGAATTCGTACAAATTGAAGGAAGTGATCACTTTATTCATGACAAACCTGCTGTACCAAGGGACTCATGAATAGCTACAAATGGCAGTCGATTTTAGTGCAAAGTCTTCAGGTGTCTGCTAGTAAGCTGAAGATGAAAAGGAATTTCATCTTTCAGCACAACAATGACCCAAAGCATACATCCAAATCAACAAAGGAATTACTTAACCAAAAGAAGATCAATGTTTTTGTATGATCTAGCCCGAGCCCAGACCCGAAGCCAACTAAAAATCTGTGAGACGACCTGAAGCGGGCTGTGCACAGGAGATTCCCTTACATTTTGATGGGTCTAGAATGTTTTTGCAAGAAAGAGTGAGAAAATATTGCCAAGTCAAGATGTGCCACACTAATAGACTCGTACCCAAAAAGACTGAGTGGTGTAATAAAATCAAAAGGTGCTTCATCAAAGTATTAGTTTAGAAGTGTGCACACTTATGCTACCAGGTTATTTATTTTTCTTAATATAATTAAAATAATTAAAGCAATTATTTTTCTTTATTTTATTTAATTAAGTTTTTTATTTTTCCTTTTTTCGCTAAAAATGTTTCTGACTCGTTTTACTTAATTTTTATATGTTGTAATTTCACATTGAGGGTGGAAAAAGTTCTGACATGATTTATCATGGTCTCACTTTTTGATATCACAAAAACCTGTCATTTTAACAGGGGGGTGTAGACTTAAAAAATATTTATATATTTGTATGAAACTATATTGATATAATGTGTTACTAATTAACTCAAAGATGAACAAAAACTCTGACTTATGTTCTAGGATAGCTTTCAACAAAATATAACTGAGTATTCTCACATCTCTACTTTCAAACAGATATTCTTATATGACAAATGAACAATATTTGGATTTGCTTTAGAGTGTAAATGTGAGGATTTTTTTTTTTTTGTCAAATATCTAGTATTTATCTTGGCACTTGTTTTGTTAGTGTGATCGTGTGTGTTCATGGTGTAAGGTGTTCTTCGATTGACAGCTTTTCTCTTTCTTGTTTTTCAAACACTTCCTATTGCACATGGGTAAAATCTGACACTTCCAAAAACAATGGCCTTTGAGGATTTTTCATAACATTTCAGGTCAAATTTCTGACTTTTAACTACAAAGCACATGAACCGACTCATAGCCTTGCATTTGGTCTGGATTCTAAATGGTAAGAAAACCCGATACTGTTTTCGAGCGGTTTCAGTTTTAATAAAGATTTAAAAGATACTTTGTCTTTTGTTGCCTTTTGACATTTATACATCTGGAAGATTACAAAAATGTGTTTGATTATTATAGAGATGGAGTTAAGCATAGTTGTTTTAGTCTAGAGACTTACAAATCCCAGTGGGAAGTTGCTATATGAACTCTAATACACATCAGGATGGATCACAACTCAGATGATTAATCACATGACATCCAAACTGATTTTCAAACCCCTTTTTTTCACCGTGTGATTACAGTGGTCTTACAGGAATCCTATAACAGACTGGGTGATAATTTGTTGTCCATGTTAGATTATTCAATGAAGATTCTCTAGTGATAGACCTGTGATTAAACAAAATTACTTCATTTTGCTTTCAGTGCAATCTGGACTTGCACAGAAGTGGTTGAGGTAGTAAGAATATTTTACTCTGTCCATTAGCATGTTTTGGTTATGTTTCCCAATTGCCACTCTTGTATTAAAAATATGGGTAAAGCGCACAAATATCCAGCTACAACTAAAAATCAATATGTAGGATAAACTAAAAATCAATATGTAGGATAAACTAAAAATCAATATGTAGGATTTTCTAGGCTGTTACAGGTAAGATTCAAACATCAAACAAAAGTGGGGCACCACATGTGAACACACACACACACACACACACACACACAGCAGTGTGGCAGCTGCATGGAGCAATTATGAATGAGGAACCGAGTGTGATCTCAATGCTGTTACAGGTTAGCTGTGTGTCTGCTGTGTTATGACGAACAAGAGCCGACGCTAGCCACAGTGGGGAGCCGTGAAAGTATGATTCACCTGTGCTCCGGGACAGGCGCCAAGCCAATACCTAGCCTCACTGCCAATTCCTTACCAGCAGGCATTCT